>NC_041392.1:40018809-40023739 GCF_002162155.2 Triticum dicoccoides
GACGGGGCATCGGAAGCTGCTCCGGTGGTCGGGTTAAGGGTGGTGTCGACGATGCGGATCTGCGGCCGTGGACGGGGCGTTAGAAGCTGCTCCGGTAGGTTGGATGAGGGTGTGAGGAAGCGGATCTGAGGCCGTGGACTTGTGAGTTGGCAAAGCGGCCCCGGTAGGGTTGAGAATGGTATAGGCGAAGCTACTCTGGTAGGGTTGACGATGGTGTCGGCGAAGCAGCTCCGGTAGGGTTGAGGAAGGTGTCAGCGAAGCGGCTCCGGTAGGGTTGAGGAAGGTGTTGGTGAAGAGGATCAGAGGCCGTCGACGTGGGCGTCGGTGGGGCGGCTCCGGGGGGTGTGGACGAAGCGTCTCCGGTGGGGAGTACGAATGAGCCGCTGCAGATGCGCGGCGGTTGAAGAGAGTACCGGCGAAGCAGATCCGGCGCCGTGGACAAGGCCAACACTGAATGGGCTGTGGTACAGTGGTGGATGAGCAGTCTACTTGTTTCTAGGGGAGGTGGGAGGGGTAGATGCGGCCGCAGATGCAGATCTGGCGAGGTGGACGCCGCTGGCAGTGAATGGGCTATGGTACGCCGGTGGATGAGCAGTCTAGGGTTTCAAGAGGGGAGGGGAGAAAGGGCGATGAAGTACGGATGTCGTAATGTAAGATGCTCTGGTGATGTGGAGTTAGTCATTTTTGCGGGAGGGGGAGAGGAAATGGGGCTGCCGTGTAGTGGGGGAACCGAAAGTTACCAAAGCAGCCCTGACCTATCATGTATATGAGGGCGGTATTATAACTGTTGGTCTCCGTGCAACAAGGACAAAAGGGGGATTTCGCATGCTAAAGACTGAGGTGGCGGAAATTTTAGAAGGAGGCGGGA
Organism: Triticum dicoccoides; assembly: GCF_002162155.2. NCBI lineage: Eukaryota > Viridiplantae > Streptophyta > Magnoliopsida > Poales > Poaceae > Triticum > Triticum dicoccoides. The sequence goes on from NC_041392.1 coordinate 40,019,678, forward strand.
GATTTTGCCGCCCGCGGGATCGTTCGTATCCAGTTTCAACTACTTTTGGACCGTGCTAACGGGAAGGTCATGCTAGACTGTGTACACGGGGCACGCGTCAGCAGTTAATAACTGGTGTCAGGTCCACACCAGAAAAAAGACAATAACTCGGGATGATGCGCCGATAACTTGGACGTTCACATGGGCGCGGCCAATCGTACGGGTGTAGTGGCGCGTTCACAAAAAAGGGATCAAACGCTCAGCCTACGTATTTCTCGTGTAAATAGATAATTTAGTGCCATTGGTTATTTACTTTAAACATAACTAGCATCGTGACCCGTGCATTTGCGCGGCTAGATTTCTACATTTATGCTACAGGGTATACTGATATGATAGTGCATACATGATTAAAACCCTATACCCAAGTTGCTTGGCATTGTTTCTTAGCCAATTATTTTCCACACAATTTTTGCTTGATATAATCCTAGTAAACATGCATGTCATACTTATGTTTTTGGTAATATTTACATGCATTTGATACTTATATTGAATGTTACTTTGCCTTTTTTTTCCTTCCATCACTACATATTGCATGTCATCGATGGAAATCTTTAAAAAAAATCTAATCTACAACTGCATATCACCTATAGGTTTTATATTGATCTAATTCTAAATAGCTAATTTTGTTTCATTGTGTAGTCAAATTTCATATTTTCATCAAGAAATGATTTTTTTACTTCATATAGAACTAAATTACTTGCGAGGTGTCCCGCACATTATAGTGGCTATGTTGCTTTTTAGTTATTATTTTTACATATTTTAATTTTAAAACTCAACCACTTATAATCTATTTAATGTTTTGTCTATATGTCACATTGAATTATTAAATTTCTATCATTTCTCCCTTTGCATCAACTTCATTCCTGGGTTCACGACTATTAGACATGTTGCAGAAACTCCACCAAACATGAAGGAATTATTTTCATACTCTAACATATTACGCATTGTTTTGTGTCAATAAATCAATCATCAATGGAACCTCCCTCTCATTTGATTTTTAATGGATCTTTAGCCACATGTCTTTAGCTATCGTCCTCGAACGACACATCTTATCGATAGTCCCCACTACATAACAACTTAGTAATTGTCATGTGTTACATGTTCTTCTTGTCCTGAGTCAGTTTCTTCCAACAATATATAACCTTCCCCTGATTGATCGAATGGCTTCCTCTCTAGCATTTTTAGAAGGTGGCATCATACTTTGCCCGGTTTCTAAAATAGTGACTCATATGTTGTAGCCAATTGTTATGTCGCTCGATCATTCTCTCTCACTTACTGCCCTTGTAGCCTATTGTTTTTCATCGTGACCATGTTGTCTTGAGGTTTCCATCTCAAAACATTATTTTCTCCTATGGTACGATATGGTCACTTGCATAGTAGCATGTTGTCAAGTATCCACCTTCTCTTATTCAATGCCATGCATGTATGTACACTCCAGATCCTTAGCTTAAATTGTTCGACTACCCGCTGTCCATGCCTAAGCCTGCCTTTCTCTTCAAAATTAGTATTCTCTCCTACTATGTACTTATTATTTTAAATACATCATGCATGTCTAGTGCGTGGTACATATACGTGTATATTCTTTTTGATTCCTCGTAATCTACCACCTCTCTATTACCATTTTTGGAGAAGTCATGCATGCCTATGAGTTTTTTTGAGAGAATATAAGTCAACAAAATCTAGAACTGTATTTGGTCCAACAGTTTATGCTTTTACCTATTCCTATGCAATTAGGGTCGTTAGGTAGACATCCCAATTGTAGAGTAGATCTTGAAGCACTAATTTTCTTCTTTCCTGATGTAATCTTGACATTAGGCATGCATTCTTGTCAGGACTCTCCGTCCATGCTGCAGGTGTCCGATATGGAAATGTATTACCCTTTACGTGACCCTATTTTTGTTGACGTTATGATGACATTAGCGCATGCATTGCTGCCAGGACTCTCCGTCCCTGTTCCAAGTATCAGATATGGACATGTGCTACACTTTAAGTGTCCCTCTTTTTCTTGGCACTCACGTGGTCCTTCTCATAAATATTTTTCATGAAAAAATTGATAGTTTATACTATTAACCATTGTAATTAGAATGCGCGTCATAATTCATTTGTATAAATAATGCAAGAATATAAATATAATTTTTTGGCACTTAGATGTAAACGTACTTTTAGTATGAGTTGCTAACATCTTATAGTACGTTATTATTAAACAAAAGTGTCTTTATATTTGTTTGCGCCACACTATATTCCATATACGTGCACATCTACTTTTTTTATCTCGGCAGAGAAAGATTTTTTTTCCAAAAAAGTGAAAGTTTTTTTTGCCCATGCGTAAAAAATGTGTGTTATCTCAACATGAAGAACTTGTTTTTATATTTGTTTACACCCACACTATATTCCATTTACGCAAACATCTACCTTTTTTATCTCGGCAGAGAAAGATTTTTTCCCCAAAATAGAGAAAGATTGTTTTGCCCGTGCGTAAAAAACGTTTGTTATCTCAACATGAAGAACTAATTTCCGCAAAAAAAAACATGAAGAACTAATGAAGTAGCCTAGATTGATTTTTCCTTAAAGTAAAAAAATATTATCAAATGATTAATTTGCTGAAATAATACACTAATATTTTTTTTTTCTAAAATCAGAGATGCCATCAACATACATGTGGTATTGTGATCAGACTCGTCCTTTTTGGTAGCCCTGGACCTAGACCCCTTGGCAGCCGTGTATTCCTTTTTTTTTTGAGGGAGCGGTACTTTCCTTTTTGATTAGTCGTGACGGCCGTGTATTCTTTTCAGCTGTTGGCAACCTTACTTGCCGATGGCCAGGTACGTTCATCTGTGATCGTTTTTTTATAGAAAGCACATATGACTTGAATAAAAGAGTGTCATACTTATATTACATGATGTGCCAAATTATTTGTAGATGACTATATTTGTATGTGACACTGTATCTTTAAATCTGAACCATTAATCTCTAAAATTAACGATCAATATAATTTAACATATGTGGACAAACGTGATGACTTGTTTTACTTCTGTTTGAAGTATATAATAGATGCATTGACGTGTTAGTGTAGAGGCGCACAAAAAGAAATGGATATTGTAGTCAGCTACTTAAAAGTGTTACCTCATATGATTACATAGCCTCCATTTCATAAATTGCGTACCCGTTGTATTCATATATGAATATTACATATATTACTTCAAAATAGAAACTTAAATCACCCAAGACTAATGAATTTGAATGCAAGAGTAACAATGGTGCATGTACATGATAGCTACATTAGTTGTTTGAAGAAACATCACTGTAACTTTGGCATGCACAACTGAAAAGGTTTATTTAAATAGAAAAAATGTGATATGTGAGTGTCCAATCTTTATAGTGTTGAATCGATATTGTACCTTTGGCCATGATACAAAGTAGATATTGACTTATGTTCAAGCGATGCATGTCCACGATCGCTAGATAGTGATACGTGAATGAATTATGCAATCTCTCTCACACGCATACATATCTCATTTCCCTGTGGGCATTGGAATCACGCACGCGCACTTCATGTATTTCTCTCCCTCCGTCAGGGTTAAATTCGTCTTTCTACCCCATCCTACAAGTGTCTCACACAGAAACCCACACGCTCTCTATGTCTAACACGCCACCCCTTTAATTCCGCCCACCCACAGCCACTAATGTCTCAAAGTATAATAATGTCTCTCACACATATGCTATCTACCTATCCCTTAATATAGCTAGATATGTGTCACACAAACTCCTTCTCCCTACTAGCAAGATGCCCATGCGTTGCACGGAACATCAAGATGCATTTGTATGAGAAGTTTATCTTGTGGGAGAAAAGGATGAACGAGGGAATGACTTATTTGCAAATGGGGAGAGGGGTGTGGGTATCTTTTTGCAAAATTGCCACAGTTTCCTTCCTGTCCGTCGGATATAAATCGCATGGCCTATATTGCAGGATGGCAGGAACACCATCATCACCAACTCTGTTTTTTTTATAAGAGTAGAGATATG
>NC_041392.1:40023878-40055195 GCF_002162155.2 Triticum dicoccoides
GGGTGACACCTCGATCTTGATACTAATCTATCGATTGGCTTCTCTCTCAAACATACACACACACACACACTACCCAGCACCGAAGGAGTAGGGTGGCACATCGATCTTGATAATAATCTATCTACTCCTCTTTCAAACACACACGCACACACACACACACACACACACACACACTCGCTAGTGGTGCCTCTGTGCCTACCGCGCACACTCTCGATACGTCGTTTGAAGGAAATATGCCCTAGAGGCAATAATAAAGTTATTATTTATTTCCTTATATCATGATAAATGTTTATTATTCATGCTAGAATTGTATTAACCGGAAACATAATACTTGTGTGAATACATAGACAAATAGAGTGTCACTAGTATGCCTCTACTTGACTAGCTCGTTGATCAAAGATGGTTATGTTTCCTAGCCATAGACATGAGTTGTCATTTGATTAACGGGATCACATCATTAGGAGAATGATGTGATTGACTTGACCCATTCTGTTAGCTTAGCACTTGATCATTTAGTATGTTGCTATTGCTTTCTTCATGACTTATACATGTTCCTATGACTATGAGATTATGCAACTCCCGTTTACCGGAGGAACACTTTGTGTGCTACCAAACGTCACAACGTAACTGGGTGATTATAAAGGTGCTCTACAGGTGTCTCCAAAGGTACATGTTGGGTTGGCGTATTTCGAGATTAGGATTTGTCACTCCGATTGTCGGAGAGGTATCCTTGGGCCCTCTCGGTAATACACATCACTTAAGCCTTGCAAGCGTTGCAACTAATGAGTTAGTTGCGGGATGATGTATTACGGAATGTGTAAAGAGACTTTCCGGTAACGATATTGAACTAGGTATTAAGATACCGACGATCGAATCTCGGGCAAGTAACATACCGATGACAAAGGGAATAACGTATGTTGTTATGCGGTGTGACCGATAAAGATCTTCGTAGAATATGTGGGAGCCAATATGAGCATCCAGGTTCCGCTATTGGTTATTGATCGGAGACGTGTCTCGGTCATGTCTACATTGTTCTCGAACCCGTAGGGTTCACACGCTTAACGTTACGATGATAGTTTCATTATGAGTTTATATGCTTTGATGCACCAAAGGTTGTTCGGAGTCCCGAATGTGATCACGGACATGACGAGGAGTCTTTAAATGGTCGAGACATGAAGATTGATATATTGGAAGCCTATGTTTGGACATCGGAAGTGTTCCGGGTGAAATCGGCATTTTACTGCAGTACCGGGAGGTTACCGGAACCCCCACGGTAACTTAATGGGCCTTAATGGGCCTAGTGGAGGAAGAGGAGAGGAGACCAAGGGGCAGCCGCGCGCCCCTCCCCCCCATGTACGAATTGGACAAGGAGGGGGCGGCGCCCCCCCTTTCCTTTCCCCTCTCACTCTCTTTCCCCCCCAAGTCCTAGTCCAACATGGAAAAGGGGGGAGTCCTGCTCCCGGTAGGAGTAGGACTCCTCCTGGCGTGCCCCTTGCCTGGCCGCACCTCCTCCCCCTTGCTCCTTTATATATGGGGGCAGGGGGCACCCCATAGACACAACAATTGATCATTGATCTCTTAGCCGTGTGCGGTGCCCCCCTCCACCATAATCCTCGATAATATTGTAGCGGTGCTTAGGCGAAGCCCTGCGATGGTAGAACATCAAGATCGTCACCATGCCGTCGTGCTTACGTAACTCTTCCCCGACATTCTGCTGGATCGGAGTCTGGGGATCGTCATCGAGCTGAACGTGTGCTAGAACTCGGAGGTGCCATAGTTTCGGTTCTTGATCGGTCGGGCCGTGAAGACGTACGACTACATCAACCGCGTTGTTATAACGCTTCTTCTTTCGATCTACAAGGGTACGTGGACAACACTCTCCCCTCTCATTGCTATGCATCACCATGATCTTGCGTGTGCGTAGGAATTTTTTTGAAATTACTACGTTCCCCAACAGTGGCATCCGAGCCAGGTTTTATGCGTTGATGTTATATGCATGAGTAGAAAACAAGTGAGTTGTGGGCGATATAAGTCATACTGCTTACCAGCATGTCATACTTTGGTTCGGCGGTATTGTTGGATGAAGCGGCCCGGACCAACGCGTACGCTTACGCGAGACTGGTTCTACTGACGTGCTTTGCACACAGGTGGCTGGCGGGTGTCAGTTTCTCCAACTTTAGTTGAACCAAGTGTGGCTACGCCCGGTCCTTGCGAAGGTTAAAACAGCACCAACTTGACAAACTATCATTGTGGTTTTTGATGCGTAGGTAAGAACGGTTCTTGCTAAGCCCGTAGCAGCCACGTAAAACTTGCAACAACAAAGTAGAGGACGTCTAACTTGTTTTTGCAGGGCATGTTGTGATGTGATATGGTCAAGACATGATGCTAAATTTTATTGTATGAGATGATCATGTTTTGTAACTGAGTTACCGGCAACTGGCAGGAGCCATATGGTTGCCGCTTTATTGTATGCAATGCAATCGCCCTGTAATGCTTTACTGTATCACTAAGCGGTAGCGATAGTCGTAGAAGCATAAGACTGGGGAGACGACAACGATGCTACGATGGAGATCAAGGTGTCGCGCCGGTGACGGTGGTGATCATGGAGGTGCTTCGGAGATGGAGATCACAAGCACAAGATGATGATGGCCATATCATATCACTTATATTGATTGCATGTGATGTTTATCTTTTATGCATCTTATCTTGCTTTGATTAACGGTAGCATTATAAGATGATCTATCACTAAATTTCAAGATAAAAGTTTTCTCCCTGAGTATGCACCGCTGCCAAAGTTCATCGTGCCCAGACACCACGTGATGATCGGGTGTGATAAGCTCTACGTCCATCTACAACGGGTGCAAACCATTTTTTCACACGCAGAATACTCAGGTTAAACTTGGCAAGCCTAGCATATGCAGATATGGCCTCGGAACACTGAGACCGAAAGGTCGAGCGTGAACCATATAATAGATATGATCAACATATTGATGTTCACCATTGAAAACTACTCCATTTCACGTGATGATCGGTTATGGTTTAGTTGATTTGGATCACGTGATCACTAAGAGGATTAGAGGGATATGTCTTTTTAAGTGGGAGTTCTTAAGTAATATGATTAATTGAACTTGAATTTATCATGAACTTCGTACCTGATAGTATCTTGCTTGTTTATGTTTGATTGTAGATAGATGGCCCGTGTTGTTGTTTCATTGAATTTTAATGCGTTCCTTGAGAAAGCAAAGTTGAAAGATGATGGTAGCAATTACACGGACTGGGTCCATAACTTGAGGATTATCCTCATTGCTGCACAGAAGAATTACGTCCTGGAAGCACCGCTGGGTGCCAGGCCTGCTGCTGGAGCAACACCGGATGTTATGAACGTCTAGCAGAGCAAAGCTGATGACTACTCGATAGTTCAGTGTGCCATGCTTTACGGCTTAGAACCGGGTCTTCAACGACATTTTGAACGTCATGGAGCATATGAGATGTTCCAGGAGTTGAAGTTAATATTTCAAGTAAATGCCCGGATTGAGAGATATGAAGTCTCCAATAAGTTCTATAGCTGCAAGATGGAGGAGAACAGTTCTATCAGTGAGCATATACTCAAGATGTCTGGGTATAATAATCACTTGATTCAACTGGGAGTTAATCTTCCGGATGATAGCGTTATTGACAGAATTCTCCAATCTCTGCCACCAAGCTACAAGAGCTTTGTGATGAACTATAATATGCAAGGGATGGAAAAGACGATTCCCGAGCTCTTCGCGATGCTAAAGGTTGCGGAGGTAGAAATCAAGAAGGAGCATCAAGTGTTGATGGTCAACAAGACCACTAGTTTCAAGAAAAAGGGGAAAGGGAAGAAGAAGGGGAACTTCAAGAAGAACAGCAAGCAAGTTGCTGCTCAGGAGAAGAAACCCAAATCTGGGCCTAAGCCTGAAACTGAGTGCTTCTACTGCAAGCAGACTGGTCACTGGAAGCGGAACTGCCCCAAGTATTTGGCGGATAAGAAGGATGGCAAGGTGAACAAACGTATATGTGATATACATGTTATTGATGTGTACCTTACTAGAGATCGCAGTAGCACCTGGGTATTTGATACTGGTTCTGTTGCTAATATTTGCAACTCGAAACAGGGACTACAGATTAAGCGAACACTGGCAAAGGACGAGGTGACGATGCGCGTGGGAAATGGTTCCAAAGTCGATGTGATCGCGGTCGGCACGCTACCTCTACATCTACCTTCGGGATTAGTATTAGACCTAAATAATTGTTATTTGGTGCCAGCGTTAAGCATGAATATTATATCTGGATCTTGTTTGATGCGAGACGGTTATTCATTTAAATCAGATAATAATGGTATTTAAATGAGTAATATCTTTTATGGTCATGCACCCTTAAAGAGTGGTCTATTTTTGATGAATCTCGATAGTGGTGATACACATATTCATAATGTTGAAACCAAAAGATGCAGAGTTGATAATGATAGTGCAACTTATTTGTGGCACTGCCGTTTAGGTCATATCGGTGTAAAGCACATGAAGAAACTCCATACTGATGGACTTTTGGAACCACTTGATTATGGATCACTTGGTACTTGCGAACCGTGCCTTATGGGCAAGATGACTAAAACGCCGTTCTCCGGTACTATGGAGAGAGCAACAGGTTTGTTGGAAATCATACATACAGATGTATGTGGTCCGATGAATGTGGAGGCTCGTGGCAGATATCGTTATTTTCTCACCTTCACAGATGATTTAAGCAGATATGGGTATATCTACTTAATGAAGCATAAGTCTGAAACATTTGAAAAGTTCAAAGAATTTCAGAGTGAAGTTGAAAATCATCGTAACAAGAAAATAAAGTTTTTACGATTTGATCGTGGAGGAGAATATTTGAGTTACGATTTTGGTCTACATTTGAAACAATGCGGAATAGTTTCGCAACTCACGCCACCTGGAACACCACAGCGTAATGCTGTGTCCGAGCGTCGTAATCATACTTTACTTGATATGGTGCGATCTACGATGTCTCTTATAGATTTACCGCTATCGTTTTGGGGTTATGCTTTAGAAACGGCCGCATTGACGTTAAATAGGGCACCATCAAAATCCATTGAGATGACGCCTTATGAACTGTGGTTTGGCAAGAAACCAAAGTTGTCGTTTCTGAAAGTTTGGGGCTGCGATGCTTATGTGAAAAAGCTTCAACCTGATAAGCTCGAAACCAAATCGGAGAAATGTGTCTTCATAGGATACCCAAAGGAGACTATTGGGTACACCTTCTAGCACAGATCCGAAGGCAAGACATTGATTGCTAAGAATGGATCCTTTCTAGAGAAGGAGTTTCTCTCGAAAGAAGTGAGTGGGAGGAAAGTAGAACTTGATGAGGTAACTGTACCTGCTCCCTTATTGGAAAGTAGTATATCACAGAAACCGGTTTCTGTGACACCTGCACTAATTGGTGAGGAAGCTAATGATGATGATCATGAAACTTCAGATCAAGTTACTACTGAACCTCGTAGATCAACCAGAGTAAGATCCGCACCAGAGTGGTATGGTAATCCTGTTCTGGAAGTCATGCTACTAGATCATGATAAACCTATGGACTATGAAGAAGCGACGGTGAGCCCAGATTCCGCAAAATGGCAAGAAGCCATGAAATCTGAGATGGGATCCATGTATGAGAACAAAGTGTGGACTTTGGTTGACTTGCCCGATGATTGGCAAGCAATTGAGAATAAATGGATCTTCAAGAAGAAGACTGACGCGGACGGTAATGTTACTGTCTACAAAGATCGACTTGTTGCGAAAGGTTTTCGACAAGTTCAAGGGATTGACTACGATGAGACCTTCTCACCCGTAGCGATGCTTAAGTCTGTCCGAATCATGTTAGCGATTGCCGCATTTTATGGTTATGAAATTTGGCAGATGGATGTCAAAACTACATTCCTAAATGGATTTCTGGAAGAATAGTTGTATATGATGCAACCGGAAGGTTTTGTCGATCCAAAGCAAGCTCCAGCGATCCATTTATGGATTGGTGCAAGCCTCTCGGAGTTGGAGCTTTGATAGTGTGATCAAAGCATTTGGTTTTGTACAGACTTTTGGAGAAGCCTGTATTTACAAGAAAGTGAGTGGGAGCTCTGTAGCATTTCTGATATTATATGTGGATGACATATTACTGATTGGAAATGATATAGAATTTCTGGATAGCATAAAAGGATACTTGAATAAGAGTTTTTCAATTAAAGACCTCGGTGAAGCTGCTTACATATTGGGCATTAAGATCTATAGAGATAGATCAAGACGCTTAATTGGACTTTCACAAAGCACATACCTTGACAAAGTTTCCAAGAAGTTCAAAATGGATCAAGCAAAGAAAGGGTTCTTGCCTATGTTACAAGGTGTGAAGTTGAGTAAGACTCAATGTCCGGCCACCGCAGAAGATAGAGAGAAAATGAAAGATGTTCCCTATGCTTCAGCCATAGGCTCTATCATGTATGCAATGCTATGTACCAGACCTGATGTGTGCCTTGCTATAAGTCTAGCAGGGAGGTACCGAAGTAATCCAGGAGTGGATCACTAGACAGTGGTCAAGAACATCCTGAAGTACCTGAAAAGGACTAAGGATATGTTTCTCATATATGGAGGTGACAAAGAGCTCATCGTAAATGGTTACGTTGATGCAAGCTTTGACACTGATCCGGAGGATTCTAAATCGCAAACCGGATACGTGTTTACATTAAACGGTGGAGCTGTCAGTTGGTGCAGTTCTAAACAAAGCGTCGTGGCGGGATCTACATGTGAAGCGGAGTACATAGCTGCTTCGGAAGCAACAAATGAAGGAGTCTGGATGAAGGAGATCATATCCGATCTAGGTGTCATACCTAGTGCATCGGGTCTAATGAAAATCTTTTGTGACAATACTGGAGCAATTGCCTTAGCGAAGGAATTCAGATTTCACAAGAGAACCAAGCACATCAAGAGACGCTTCAATTCCATTCGTGATTTAGTCCAAGTGGGAGACATAGAAATTTGCAAGATACATACGGATCTGAATGTTGCAGACCCGCTGACTAAGCCTCTTCCACGAGCAAAACATGATCAGCACCATGGCTCCATGGGTTTTAGAATCATTACTGTGTAATTTAGATTATTGACTCTAGTGCAAGTGGGAGACTGAAGGAAATATGCCCTAGAGGCAATAATAAAGTTATTATTTATTTCCTTATATCAAGATAAATGTTTATTATTCATGCTAGAATTGTATTAACCGGAAACATATTACTTGTGTGAATACATAGACAAATAGAGTGTCACTAGTATGCCTCTACTTGACTAGCTCGTTGATCCAAGATGGTTATGTTTCCTAGCCATAGACATGAGTTGTCATTTGATTAACGGGATCACATCATTAGGAGAATGATGTGATTGACTTGACCCATTCCGTTAGCTTAGCACTTGATCGTTTAGTATGTTGCTATTGCTTTCTTCGTGACTTATACATGTTCCTATGACTATGAGATTATGCAACTCCCGTTTACCGGAGAAACACTTTGTGTGCTACCAAACGTCACAACGTAACTGGGTGATTATAAAGGTGCTCTACAGGTGTCTCCAAAGGTACATGTTGGGTTGGCGTATTTCGAGATTAGGATTGGTCACTCCGATTGTCGGAGAGGTATCTCTGGGCCCTCTCGGTAATACACATCACTTAAGCCTTGCAAGCGTTGCAACTAATGAGTTAGTTGTGGGATGATGTATTACGGAACAAGTAAAGAGACTTTCCGGTAATGAGATTGAACTAGGTATTAAGATACCGATGATCGAATCTTGGGCAAGTAACATACCGATGCCACAGGGAACAACGTATGTTGTTATGCGGTCTGACCGATAAAGATCTTCATAGAATATGTGGGAGCCAATATGAGCATCCAGGTTCCGCTATTGGTTATTGACCAGAGACGTGTCTCGGCCATGTCTACATTGTTCTCGAACCCGTAGGGTCCGCACGCTTAACGTTATGATGACAGTTTCATTATGAGTTTATACGTTTTGATGTACCGAAGTTTGTTTGGAGTCCCGGATGTGATCACGGACATGATGAGGAGTCTCGAAATGGTCGAGAGATGAAGATTGATTTATTGGAAGCCTATGTTTGGACATCGGAAGTGTTCCGGGTGAAATCGGCATTTTACCGGAGTACCGGGAGGTAAGCAGAACCCCCCTGGTAACTTAATGGGCCTTAATGGGCCTAGTGGAGGAAGAGGAGAGGAGGCCAAGGGGCAGCCGCGCGCCCCTCCCCCCAAGTCCGAATTGGACAAGGAGGGGGGCGCCCCCCCTTTCCTTTCCCCTCTCTCTCTTCCCCCCCCCCAAGTCCTAGTCCAACATGGAAAAGGGGGGCAGTCCTACTCCCGATAGGAGTAGGACTCCTCCTGGCGCGCCCCTTGCTTGGCCGCACCTCCTCCCCCTTGCTCCTTTATATACGGGGGCAGGGGGCACCCCATAGACACAACAATTGATCATTGATCTCTTAGCCGTGTGCGGTGCCCCCCTCCACCATAATACTCGATAATATTGTAGCGGTGCTTAGGCGAAGCCCTGCGACGGTAAAACATCAAGATCGTCACCACGCCGTCGTCCTGACGGAACTCTTCCCCGACATTCTGCAGGATCGGAGTCCGGGGATCGTCATCGAGCTGAACATGTGCTAGAACTCGGAGGTGCCGTAGTTTCGGTGCTTGATCGGTCGGGCCGTGAAGATGTACGACTACATCAACCGCCTTGTTATAACACTTCCGCTTTCGGTCTACGAGGGTATGTGGACAACACTCTCCCCTCTTGTTTCTATGCATCACCATGATCTTGTGTGTGCGTAGGAATTTTTTTGAAATTACTACGTTCCCCAACATCTTTCTCTCCCTCCCCCCCCCAAACAATGACAGCAGAAGGGTGACAACTCGATCTAGTAATAATCTGTCAATTGGTTTCTCTCTCAAACATTGTTTCTCGGTGCCTCGCTCGGTAGCCCCCTCGACATGTAGACTTCTCGTGCGCGCACAGCTGTAGTGACGATGACGCTGAACCCAGTGTGCCTTGTTTTTACCGGCCTCATGTGATAGTTTTCACCCTGTTTTCTGTTAATTAACAAGGCAACATTTTCTTTGTTACTACTAGTGAATCTGAAATCATTTGGGGCAGACATAAAATATATCACTTCAACCCAATTATCGCAGCAACTATTTTAAAAGAAATTAGCTAGCTGCCCGTGCGTTGCACGGAACATCAAGATGCATTTGTATGAGTAGTTTATCTTGTGAGAGAAAAGGTTGAACGAGGGAAGGCCTTATTTGCGAACGTGGAGAGACGTGTGGATATAATTTTGCAAAATTGCCATAGTTTCTTTCCTATCCGTTAGATATAAATCCGACGGCCTATATTGCGGGATGGCACGCACACCATCATCACCAACTCTGTTTTCTACTCCCTCTGTCCGAAAATAGTTGTCAACAAAATGGATAAAAAGAGATGTATCTAAAACTAAAATACGTCTAGATACATTTCCTTTTATCCATTTTGATGACAAGTATTTCCGGACGGAGGGAGTATTTTTCTTTTTAGAGATTTCAACAAGTGACGATGACCGGACCTTACCAACATACTCAAAAAAGTAGTCCATAATTTTGATGTTACCCTCTTTTCTTGGCGGTGCAGTGCCATCTGGATACCTCATAAATAAATCAAGGACAAATCTGACCCCTTCCTGAAAAGACATACGGAGCAAAATGAGTGAATCTACACTCTAAAATATGTCTACATACACATCCGTATGTGGTAGTCCATTTGAAATCTGAAAAAGACAAATATTTAGGAACGAATGGAGTATATATAAGAGTAGACATGGAGATATATCTCCAGCATGGTCTACAACAAAAATGTGCTGGGCTGGTTAGCGCCCGATGCTCGCAACGCGATGACATGAGTTCGAATTCTATCTTTTAACTTTATATTTTTATATTATATATTACTCTACTTATTTAATATATACTTCTTTCGCTATTGTACTGACAGTGGAACCCACAGAGTACTTAGAATACAAGATTAAGGATGGACTTGTTTCTTTTTAACTTTCTGTACGAAGCTGTAGCCACCCTGCAAGTCACATGTACACTGTACATGCAATTAACTTTTTATAGAGGGACAATCATAGAGGCAATTAACTCAAATGGATTGGATGTCACTCTATTATTTCCAGCATAAAGAGCATCTCCAACGGCAGCCGGCAAATTTCCTCCCGCTTCCTTAAGCGGAGGACGACATCAAACACCAGCGGCGTACATTTTTACAACTCTAACCAACCAGATGAAATTCGTGCAAACACGGACTGATTTCATATAAGCATGAAGGATTTCGTATAAAAAAGCCGGATCTTCATATAAACATGATGGGTTTCATTACATTTACATGAACTAAGAGGTGCCAATCCGGCTCTCTTGTATAATTAATACTCCCTCCGTCCGGAAATACTTGTCCAAGAAATGGATGTATCTAGACTTATTTTAGTTCTAAATGGCCGCCCCGGATCCCTTTGTCTTCCTCATGTCCGTCAGACACTTGCGGGGTCGACGAAGGTCCTCGGAAGAGACGAAGCAGCAAAGAAACCACCTGAATCCGCGGCCATCGCCTCGGCTGTGGCCTTCATGGGTCGCAAGTGGCGGCGGCCTCCCGTGTTCTACTTCTCCTCGATGATGGCGGCGGACACGGAGAAGCTGGCCATCGACTCATCGCTCTCCATGCACCCGGCTTCTGTCTCTGCCTGCATGGCACTGCCGCAGGCACGGGAGGCGCGCCCACAGACACGGGAGGCGCGGCCACCGCAGACACTGGTGGCGCGGTAGGACGCAGCAGCGATGGCGCCCGTACCGGCGTGCTCGCCGCCTACCGGCGTGGAGCAACTCGCCACTCCTCATCGAGCTGAACTGGAGTGGCGAGTTGCTGAACCATGTGCCTGCTTGGGGCGGCAATTGGCTCCGTCGGGCCAAGCGAGGTTGGTGAAGCACCGAGCGGCCTCGCCCGTATCCGAAGGGCTCCGCGGGCCACCCAGCCGGGTAATATGCCAGAGAACGGCTCATCGGAAGCCATCGGAAGAGTGGAGAAATGGTGAAGGAGGAGATGGGGGAGCGCCGGAGGGGTGCGATTCTTGCAAACTGTTTGTCTGGCCTCGTGTAAATAGAGGGCGGACGGTAGGAGCTTGGCCGGCATCTGGCCTCGTATAAACTAAGGGCGGACGGGAGGAGCTCGGCCGATGTTGCGTTTAATTCCGGCCCGCTCATGAACGGACGTGTGGTCGGAGTAGGATTCTCGGTTTGCATGCGGGTTTAACGGAGGGGTTTAATGGAGGCGCCGGGCGTGCAGCGGGCGGCGGAGTACTATTCAATTTGACAGTAGTAATGAGCCGTCAAATCACAAAGGCCCTCGCCTCTCGTAAAACTGACCGAGCTAGACTGCCCCGCCCTCTAGCCTTTAAAAAAATGTATAAACTCCACTTTTGTACAGTATTAGTATCGATGGATTGCGCCATGGAGCAAAACTTGAAATTAAAAAAAAGGTGGTACATATAGAGAGCGCTCGTCGCCAAATTATGCCTATAGTACTATTAAAAAGGTTTGTCACAATAATGGTGTCCAGCACAAGTGCACAACCCACCCCTCAAATAAAACTAAGCACCCTGGAATTCTTTGACAAAACTAAGCACCCTGAAATTCTTTGACAACTAAACTGATGGCTATATGATGTTGGCCTTATATATCGTACGTATATAATGTGAAGAAACGAGTGGTAGTACTATACCAACTAAAAGATGAAATGTAAGAAATACTAGTATTCACGTACTGAAGAGTTAAAGTAACAAGAAGAAACATAACATAGTTCTGTTGGGGGCTCAGCACAACACACCCCTCCAATTAAATTAAGCACACCTGAAATTAAACTTTGCAACTATTCTGGTAGACACTGCATTAGAACCACCATGAGCAATGACACTGCCACCTTACTCGGAGTCCTCTTCCACGTCCTTGACTTCATCCTTGTCCCTCTTCCTCTTGGCCGATACTTCTTAGCTTGAACCGCACACTTGGCTGTTGCTCTTCATCCAACCCTTGTAGATATTGAAGCAAAGGTAGCCATCCATTACAGCGTAGTGGATGTGGTCTATATCTAGTACATTCCGCTACCATGCATGACGATGAAACGTGTATGGAGGTTTCTCCAGTTTACCGTACGAAGGATGAACCATGGCTCCTGCCAGGGTCAGCATTGAAGCCTGACGAGAGGACACCAGTCGATTCTTCTGGAGGTCGAAGGTGTTGCCTACAACGAGGCATATCCAGCGCAGGACTTCTTTGTCGTTACCAAAGTCTATAGTAACGAATTTGACTAGGTTGCTCTCGAGGAAGTCCTTAAAATCCTGTCACTCAATGTCGGCATGGCATATGTGGTAGACCAAGCATAAGTCATGCACGCAAACCTGGATCACGGCGGGCTTCTTCCTCCCTTCGTCCTTTAGATCCTTCTCTCGTCCCAGGACTGTGGTGTACTCAACATCTAGCCCAGTGACCCACTCATCATCTGAGTCTTCGAACATGCGTCTGAAGCGAGAAAGGCATCCTTTCACCGTCGCGGAAGAACGGGTGTAGATGACGTCGAACTCATCATCGGTGATGGTTCTAACCTTGTACGCACCGCCGATCGGGGAGATTGGGACGCCATGGATTTGGAGGAGGGTTAGGATTAGTGGAACTGCCGTAATGTGAATGGACGGGATGACTAGGAGCGAACCGCCATAGTATTGAAGGACGTGCGGGGACGAGTAGGAGCGAACTGCCAGCGTGCGAACGGCAGGGTAGTGGCTTTCCATTCTCCCATGATATGGGCTTCCGAGAGCCCTTGGATCGGAGATCAAACGGTTGCATGGCGTGATTCTAGACCTATGGGTGAATATCCTATCCTGGAGGGTTATTCTGCAAATTTTCAGCAACTTAGCATGCGACCGTTTGATCTCAGATCCAAGGACTGCCAGCAGCCCATATCGTGGTCACGCCTACCACAACCGTCACGTCGCTCATGCGGTCGCGCCCTTGGAGATTTAACACGGTGCGTTAGGCTATCTGATGTTGGCATGTCATACATAGTCATCACTTAGTCACTCATACTACAACAAGGTTTTGTCTATAAGGTTGGCTATAAGTGTATTTATTTATTTTACTTCTCTCTATCTCTTTCTTCGTACTCCCTCCGTCCCATAATATAAGAACGTTTTTGACACTAGTGTAGTGCCAAAAACATTCTTATATTATGGGAGATAGGGAGTACTAGTATTTATTGCATTTACCAAGGAGTGACCTCTTCCAATGAAATGGTGTTGCTAAGTTTGCTTCATTTAATTAGCTATAGACTCAAAATTGTCTTTTCACCTAGGTACATGCGCTTAGCACCGTTTCTTCCTTGGGTCACCAAACTAGTCTCTCTCTTCTTGATTAACTTGCCACATAAGACTTTATGCCTATGTGGCAAGCTTAAGCACCTGTAGGAGCAAGTATGTACAATAGTGCGCTTTACATGGCATTTTTATATATGTGGAGGAAAGAGAGGCAAGGAAAAAGTGGAGAAGTGGGCTCTCATGCAAGAGCCAGCCTCTACTACATGGTGGAGCATTGGGAGAGGCACCTGTATGGAGGTGGTCAGGAATCGGGAGACTCACGCCGGTCGTAGCGCCGCAGTTAAAATGATAATGGCAAGTCAAATCATGGGGCCCCACCTGTCCAACAGTAACTCGCTGTCAAATCACACAGCCCTACGTTTGCAGTAGCCTACTCCCTCGTCTTCTCGCATCTCTGTCGAACCGACTAGGCGGAACTGCCTCGCCTACCGCGCAGGAAAAGCCCGCGCCGTATACTCCCTCCGTCTAGGTGACCAAGGTGGAGAGGAAAATTAGAGAACTTAATGTTTAGTATTTGCTAAGGCTGGTTATAATGGTACTAGCCTTAGCAATTTTGATGAGGTGTCATAGAATTAAATGGATACAGAGAGAGAGAGTTGAGTACTATGTGTCATACATGGCAATAAATAAAGTACTACAGGATACTAATATATGATACATGGCGCATGAGTACTAAGTATTATTAATACAGTTTTGCTAGAACTCATCTAGATGAGATATAATTTGGTCTCATTCATCTTTTATAGCCATTGGATGTGATGCTATATAAGATGTGTGTGTGCTGACGTGGGTTGTATTTGTTCTTATGCAACGAACTGACCACTGCATGTCATGTTTGATAGTCTCAAGTCATTAAAAGCATAAAAGCCCCACATTTCTTCTTGGTTGATTCCTCTATTTATGTCAAAAATAAGAAACTACGTGAGAGTTAATGCACCACGTCTATGTGTTTACTATTTGGTTTTCGTAAGATGACTTAATACTCACCTAGACGGAGGGAGTATTCGATTTGACAGCGGGCGGTGCAGTTCCCGATACGGCTTTAATGCAGATGTGGGAGGGAGTAGCGGTTCTCGATATGTTGAACGGCCAATGCATCCTCCTTCAATTAATGCATCAGGGAAGTAATGGGAGGACGTCCGGGAAAAGAGGCTGCATGATGTGAATGCAACGCAGTTTGCCCTCATTGCCCTCATATAAAGGCGCCCCTCCATTCCAATGCATCTACCACATCGTACGCACCTAAGCATTTGCCTAACCACCTACACTAAGCACAAAAGAGCTCACTCCAGACCTACGGCGGCGATACGCGTGAGCGGCCAGCGGCTGCACCAGATGGTCCACGACGCCGGCATGCGGCATGGCGCCGAGGATCGTCTCCAGACGGTGTTGGAGACCGGCTGGTGGATGGCCGCCGTCGACGCCAACTACGACTCTCAGTTGGACCAGATGATCATTGCCACCAGCAACAAGTTCACCGACCTCAAGAAGCTCGCGGACGACATCGCCGTACTACTCCAGCCCGCGTGCCCGGGCTCCTCATTGCCTGCCACCCTAATCGTCCTTCATGGCCGGAACCTCTTTCAAGCACTGGTGGCCCTGCGACTGCCCGCCGACACCACGAAGAATGTCCACCTGGAGGTCGTGCTCGCCGCGAGGCACCTCGCCCTGCAAGAATTCGTTGACCTACACATCCACGTGTACGAGCAAATCGTGTACATAGGTATCTACAAGGCCAGTGAGGACGCTACGACGTTGGCCTTCCTCAACCGGCTGGAAGCCTTGGATGCCTTTGCTGAGAAGCACCTCGACCTCGCCACAAAAGTCGCCGCTCCTTAGCCACCGGTCAGTGGCCCGGCGCACCAAGTTGAGGAGGAGGAGGTCATACGTTCATGGATCCATATTTCTTCTTGCCTTCTGTAACCACCACTGCGATCGCATCATCGTGGCCTTAATTCTTATTGTGCTGTTGCATTCTCTTTCCAGTCAATACCGACATGTGCGATCCCTTTGCTTAATTATATGCATCACTGTAACTAGTACTCCATCCATCAATTTATAAGTTGTGCTTACCTTTTCCATCAACTTCGTGCAATGCGTGGGCATCTTGCTAGAAACACTAGAATATGTCTATATAATCCGTATGTGATAGTCCATTTGAAATCTCAAAAAAGACAAATATTTAGGTACGGAGGGAGTAATATATTAGGAGTATATCAAAACAATAGTGATTTCGTTCAAGTTTGTGAACAAATACTACTATTCTACTACTTTGGATCCGTCGCAACGCACGGGCACATTGCTGGTAAAAGGAAAAGGCCTACCGCGTTCGCATCGCACCCCCACACGCCCGGGAATCGGGAGTACAACACGGCCCGTCTGGCACGACACATAGCTTAGGGAAGGCGTGTTGCCTAGCATTTTCACTTTCATGTGGGACCATCGTTGAGCAAACTGACACCCCGCCCACCGCCGGGTTGGAAAACAGAAACAAGGGGAAGATCTAGCTGTAGCACGGAAGCCAAGAAATTTGGTGTCAAACAGGGCTCGTTGATAGAGTAGGAACATTCCGTACTAGTACTACTCCTACTAATACCAAGTTTGTACTCCTAATACTATATTACTAGTACTACCACTATACAACTAGTAGGTACGTGCACGGCACAACATCGTAGGAACAAAAAACGGGAAGATCTTGTTTTGGGTGATTTATCTTTTTTTCAATCAACGTAGTATGAATAATATGATGTGGGGGCACCCATGAAGCTTATGTGGCTTGGTTGCATGGCTATGGAAGGTTAGAGAAAAATAAATAGATAATGTGTTTAGAGTGCACTCCAGTAAATGGATATACTTTGGATCCATTGCAACGGACCAGCACATCTATATCTATATCCCCTATATAGTGTGTGAAAAACTTTGAAAGTTGGTCGTTGGATGAAGCCAATCCGACGGTACACAGATGGCAAATCCGAGCACTACTGGCCATTGGATATCATCCACCAGATTCTGCCACATGTATAATCTAGAAGACTCCATGGTTGAACTTAATTCATGATGAAGTTTGCCACAACTAAGCTTAGGCAAAGTTATTAGTTCTTCAAAATGAGAGCCACAAGTTGGCAAGCCTAAGGGAATCTTGCCACATTTTTTGTGTGTATGTCATCTGGGGCCTTAGTGTGGCTTGCCTAAGGTGTGGCTTGAACCAAACACTCACCTAAGTTAATCAAACTTGCCTAACCTTACATTCCACCAGATTTTGCCACATGTTAGAATCCAGAAGGCTCCACATGTAGAAGCATAATGCACAAAGCACCAGAATCTCATGCGTGCAATGCACATTTACCTTACTAGTACTAGTTTGTAGTAGTAAGAAACAAATTCCAGTTTTGGCACGAGATCGTACTGCGGGTGCACCACAAGGCCTGCCGCAGGGTTACATTTCCCTCTCGGGGCCCACGGGACCGAACTTCAATGGCTTAGTGCCCGGCCTATGAGTCAATGACATGCGGACCTTAAATGCGGCTAGCCCACATGTCATTCTCATGGTGGTGGCGTGGTTTGCGACTCACTCGTTCGAGATGAACCAGACGGTGGTGGCGTGGCCGTGGCGAGGGTGCCACAGCTGGGCATCGGGGCGTTACGAGGCGTAGATGGCCACACCGGCGGGTACGACCTGTAGTACATAAGTATTCCAGCTGAGGATTGATGCGCGGGACGAGATGTGTCACAACCGCTGGATGAAAATTTGATGGTGCGGGAGTACGGATCGGAGCACAGCAGCGGAGCAGGCAAAACGTGTCCAATCGGGTGTGTGTGTGTGGTAGAAAGTTGATGGTCGCCGCTGTTCAGCTGGCCCGCATGTCATGCACACAAAGGCAGAGGAGCGGTGGGGCCGAGAGGGATGAGGGGCACGTCGAGGGGATGAGGATCCCCTGACGCGAACAATCCTACCATTCTGTCACTGACATGTGGGACCCATAAGCATGGGTCCCACCTGTCAGCGAAGGAAAGGCAGGGCAAGGCAGTGATAGCCACGTCACAAGATCCATGTCCACGTCGGGGGACGTCGTGCCGTTGGTTGGAGCAGCGTCGTGGGAATCGTGTGTGGGTGTGGCAGTGGTAGAAACAAGAAACGTGATGGTCGCCATCGTTCAACTTCCATGGACAAGCTTTCATGTCTGCTGACACATGTATATCAAAACTAGAGTGTTTATATTTCAAGCACGTGAACAAGTATTATTCTACTACTTTGGATCCATTGCAACGCACGGGGCAGCAGATTGGTAGTAGTAGTGTCCATCTCTATCTCTAGAGGCCTTCCCTCGTTCACCCTTTTCTCTCACAAGAAAAACTACTGATGTCTACTACAAAACCTTCTTCTTGTAGACGTTGTTGGGCCTCCAAGTGCAGAGGTTTGTAGGACAGTAACAAATTTCCCTCAAGTGGATGACCTAAGGTTTATCAATCCGTAGGAGGCGTAGGATGAAGATGGTCTCTCTCAAACAACCCTGCAACCAAATAACAAAGAGTCTCTTGTGTCCCCAACACACCCAATACAATGGTAAATTGTATAGGTGCACTAGTTCGGTGAAGAGATGGTGATACAAGTGCAATATGGATGGTAGATATAGGTTTTTGTAAACTGAAAATATAAAAACAGCAAGGTAGCAAGCGGTAAAAGTGAGCGTAATCGGTATTGCAATGATAGGAAACAAGGCCTAGGGTTCATACTTTCACTAGTGCAAGTCCTCTCAACAATGATAACATAATTGGATCACATAACTATCCCTCAACATGCAACAAAGAGTCACTCCAAAGTCACTAATAGCGGAGAACAAACGAAGAGATTATGGTAGGGTACGAAACCACCTCAAAGTTATTCTTTCCAATCAATCCGTTGGTCTATTCCTATAAGTGTCACAAACATCCCTAGAGTTCGTACTAGAATAACACTTTAAGATACAAATCAACCAAAACCCTAATGTCACCTAGATACTCCAATGTCACCTCAAGTATCCATGGGTATGATTATACGATATGCATCACACAATCTCAATTCATCTTATTCAAACTAACACATAGAACCTCAAAGAGTGCCCCAAAGTTTCTACCGGAGAATCACGACGAAAACGTGTGCCAACCCCTATGCATAGGTTCATGGGCGGAACCCGCAGGTTGATCACCAAAACATACATCAAGTGGCATGTGATATCCCATTGTCACCACAGATACGCACGGCAAGACATACATCAAGTGTTCTCAAATCTTTAAAGACTCAATCCGATAAGATTACTTCAAGGGGAAAACTCAATCAATTACAAGAGAGTAGAGGGGGAGAAGAAACATAAGATCCAACTATAATAGCAAAGCTCGCGATACATCAAGATCGTGCCAAATCAAGAACACGAGAGAGAGAGAGAGAGAGAGAGAGAGATCAAACACATAGCTACTGGTACATACCCTCAGCCCCGAGGGTGAACTACTCCCTCCTCGTCATGGAGAGCACCGGGATGATGAAGAAGGCCACCGGTGAGGGATCCCCCCTCCGGCAGGGTGTCGGAACAGGGTCCCGATTGACTTTTGGTGGCTACAGAGGCTTGCGGCGGCGGAACTCCCGATCTAGGTTCTGTTCTGGAAGTTTTACGATACGTAGGTATATATGGGTGCAAGGGGTACGTTGGTGGAGCTGCGGGGGCCCCACGAGGTAGGGGCGTGCCCTAGGGGGGTGGGTGCGCCCCCCCACCCTCGTGGCCAGCTCCCATATCTTCTGACGTAGGGTCCAAGTATATCTGGTGGCTTTCCTTCCAAAAATAACTTCTCCAGTTGATTTCGTTCCGTTTCGACTTCGTCTGATATTCCTTTTCCTCGAAACACTAAAATAGGCATAAAACAGCAAATCTGGGTTGGGCCTCCGGTTAATAGGTTAGTCCCAAAAGTAATATAAAAGTGGATAATAAAGCCCAATATTTCCCAAAACAGTAGATAATATAGCATGGAGCAATCAAAAATTATAGATACGTTGGAGATGTATCAAGCATCCCCAAGCTTAATTCCTGCTCGTCCTCAAGTAGGTAAATGATAAAAAAGATAAGTTTTGATGTGGAATGCTAGTTGGCATAATTTCAATGTAATTCTTCTTACTTGTGATATGAATATTCAGATCCGAAAGATTCAAGACAAAAGTTCAATATTGACATAAAAATAATAATACTTCAAGCATACTAACAAAGCAATTATGTCTTCTGAAAATAACATGGCCAAAGAAAGTTATCCCTGCAAAATCATATAGTCTGGCTATGCTCTATCTTCACCACACAAAGTATTTAAATCATGCACAACCCCGATGACAAGCCAAGCAATTGTTTCATACTTTAACATTTTGAAAACTTTTTCAATCTTCACGCAATACATGAGCGTGAGCCATGGACATAGCACTATAGGTGGAATAGAATGGTGGTTGTGGAGAACACAACAAGGAGAAGATAGTTTCACATCAACTAGGCGTATCAACGGCTATGGAGATGCCCATCAATAGATATCAATGTGAGTGAGTAGGGATTGCCATGCAATGGATGCACTAGAACTATAAGTGTATGAAAGCTCAACAAAAGAAACTAAGTGGGTGTGCATCCAACTCGCTTGCTCACGAAGACCTAGGGTATTTTGAGGAAGCCCATCATTGGAATATACAAGCCAAGTTCTATAATGTAAAATTCCCACTAGTTTATGAAAGTGACAACATAGGAGACTCTCTATCATGAAGATCATGGTGCTACTTTGAAGCATAAGTGTGCTAAAAGGATAGTAGCATTGTCCCTTCTCTCTTTTCTCTCATTTTTTTATTTTTTTTATTTGGTCCTTTCTCTTTTTTTATGTCCTCTTTTCTTTCTTTTTTTTTTATTTTTCGTCCGGAGTCTCATCCCGACTTGTGGGTGAATCATAGTCTCCATCATCCTTTCCTCACTGGGACAATGCTCTAATAATGATGATCACCACACTTTTATTTACTTACAACTCAAGAATTACAACTCGATACTTAGAACAAAATATGACTCTATATGGATGCGTCCGGCGGTGTACAGGGATATGCAATGACTCATGAGTGACATGTATGAAATAATTATGAATGGTGGCTTTCCCACAAATACGATGTCAACTACATGATCATGCAAAGCAATATGACAATGATGGAGCATGTCATAATAAACGGAGCGGTGGAAAGTTGCATGGCAATATATCTCGGAATGGCTATGGAAATGCCATGATAGGTAGGTATGGTGGCTGTTTTGAGGAAGGTATATGGTGGGTGTATGATACCGGCGAAAGGTGCGCGGTATTAGAGAGGCTAGCAATGGTGGAAGGATGAGAGTGTGTATAATCCATGGACTCAAAATTAGTCATAAAGAACTCACATACTTATTGCAAATATCTAGAAGTTATCAAAGCAAAGTATTACGCGCATGCTCCTAGGGGGATAGATTGGTAGTAAAAGACCATCGCTCGTCCCCGACCGCCACTCATAAGGAAGACAATCAATAAATAAATCATGCTCCGACTTCATCACATAACGGTTCACCATACGTGCATGCTACGGGAATCACAAACTTTAAGAGAAGTATTTCTCAAATTAACAACTACTCAACTAGCATGACTCTAATATTATCACCTCCATATCTCAAAACAATTATCAAGCATCAAACTTTTCTTAGTATTCAACACGCTCATAAGAAAGTTTTACTATTCTTGAATACCTAGCATATTAAGATTTTTAAGCATATTACCATGCTATTTAAGACTCTCAAAATAATATAAGTGAAGCATGAGAGTTCATCTATTTCTTCAAAATAAAACCACCATTGTGCTCTAAAAGATATAAGTGAGCAAACGACAAACTACTCCGAAAGATATAAGTGAAGATCAATGAGTAGTCGGATAATTATGCAACTATGTGAAGACTCTTCCACTTAATAATTTCAGACCTTGATACTTTATTTAAACAGCAAGCAAAGCTAAAGAAAATAAAATGACACTCCAAGCAAAACACATATCATGTGGTGAATAAAAATATAGCTCCAAGTAAAATTACCGATGGAAGTAGACGAAAGAGGGGATGCCTTCCGGGGCATCCCCATGCTTAGATGCTTGGTTATCCTTGAATATTACCTTGGGGTGCCTTGGGCATCCCCAAGATTAGGCTCTTGCCACTCCTTATTCCATAGTCCATCAAATCTTTACCCAAAAATTGGAAACTTCACAATACAAAACTTAACACAAAACTCGTAAGCTTCGTTAGCGAAAGAAAACAAAACACCACTTGAAGGTACTGTGACGAACTCATTCTTTATTTATATTGGTGTTACACCTACTGTATTCCAACTTCTCTATGGTTTATAAACTATTTTACAAGCCATAGATTCATCAAAATAAGCAAACAACACACGAAAAAGAGAATCTGTCAAAAACTGAACAGTCTGTAGTAATCTATAACTAACGCAAACTTATGGAACTCAAAAAATTCTAAACTAAATTGGTGGGCCTGAGAAATTTGTCTAGTAATCATCTGCAAAAAGAATCAACTAAATAGCCCTCTCCAGTGAAAAGTTCTAGCTAATCTTGTGAGCGCTAAAGTTTGTGTTTTTACAGCATGATCATAAAGACTTCACCCAAGTCTTCCCAAAGGTTCTACTTGGCACAAACATTATTTAAAACACAAAACCACATCTAAACAGAAGGTAGATGGATTATTTATTCCTAAACATAACCAATAAGCAAGAAACTAAAATAAAATTGGGTTTCCTCCCAACAAGCGCTATCGTTTAACGCCCCTAGCTAGGCATGATGATTTCAATGATGCTCACAGAAAAGATAAGAATTGAAACATAAAGAGAGCATCATGAAGAATATGACTAGCACATTTAAGTCTAACCCACTTCCTATGCATTGGGATTTTGTGAGAAAACAACTTATGGGAACAATAATCAACCAGCATAGGAAGGCAAAACAAACATAACTTCAAAAATTTAAGCACATAGAGAGGAAACTTGATATTATTGCAACTCCTACAAGCATATATTCCTCCCTCGTAATAATTTTCAGTAGCATCATGAATAAATTCAACAATATAACCAGCACCTAAATCATTCTTTTCATGATCTACTAGCATAGAAAATTTACTACTCTCCACATAAGCAAATTTCTTCTCATGAATAATAGTGCGAGCATCATAAGAGACTTGAATACTATAAATTGTTTCCACATTAAAAGAGAAATGTTCAGAGAAAGGGTACTCATAATCATGACAAGTTTTATAGATATAATCATCAATACTCTTTATAGCATAAGTTTTATCACAATAATCATCATAGGTAGAAGGCATGCTATCATCATAACTACTTTGCATATCGAAACTTGAGAGGCTAAAAATATCATCATTATTAAACATAGCATCCCCAAGCTTGGGAAAAACATTAATTGCAGCAAATATATTCTCAAATATGTCATCCTCATCAAACATAGCTTCCCCAAGCTTGGTCCTCTTCATATCATAAGCATAATCACTCTCATCATTAATAGTATGGATAGCACCAATAGTATAGCAATTATTATATCCTTCCAAGCAAGTGCCAAAAAGATTTCAAGATCATAAGAAGTTTCATTATCTTCCCAATCATAATCATCACAACAAGCAATAGGCATAATGAGATCATCATCAAGAGTATCATCTTCATTTTCATGAGGCACAGCAATAATAGGAGAAACTTTATTTGGGAGCGATACCTTTTTACCTCTATTCCTTTTTCTTTTCTTCTTCTTCACCTCATGTGTGGGTTCAATCCTCTTTTTGGAGCTCCTTATTAATGAGATTGGTTGAATAGAAGGCTCCTCCTCGTTACCTGATTCATCTTAAGAAATAATAGGAGGATATTGGGAAGTCTCTTCCCTTTCATTAGTATTCTCTTCATCTCCTATTTGTTTTCTTTTCTTTATGTAATTGGCAATATAAGGATTTTCAATGCAATTCACCGCACAATACATATAAATCTTCTCTAGATCAAAACCAAGAAGTTTATCAAGATTAAATTTTGGAATACCCTCAGTTATACGTTTCATTTCTTCATAACCCAAGAGCAAACTAAGTTCATTATGATGTGCAAGGGAAATCAAGTCATCACAATTTTTGGACACGATACGGTCATGAAAAAATTTGCATTTGATATTTAAATGACCATGTTCATTGCAAAGTTTGCAAGTATGGGTAAGATATCTTAAATTTTCAGCACATTCATCTAGCTCTTCTTGCAACAATTTGGTTTCTAAGTACTTATGCCCCTTGCAATATCTATCTTCCCTATTTGGTGTGTACTTGCAAACATGCACTCCACAAAAATTGACATGTTTATAGGAGGCATTTTCATCATAACTAGTGCAATCATCATTAGCATCATGGATATTCAAAGAATTCGTACTAACAGCATTGCAATCATGCTCATCATTCAAATATTTAGTGCCAAACATTTTAGAGATTTCTTCTTCTAGTACTTGAGCACAATTTTCCTTTCCATCATACTCACGAAAGATATTAAAAAGGTGAAGCGTATGAGACAAACTCAATTCCATTTTTTTGTAGTTTTCTTTTATAAACTAGACTAGTGCTAAAATAAGAAACAAAAAGATTCGATTGCAAGATCTAAAGATATACCTTCACTTACCTAGCCTCCCCGGCAACGGCACCAGAAAAGAGCTTGATGTCTACTACACAACCTTCTTCTTGTAGACGTTGTTGGGCCTCCAAGTGCAGAGGTTTGTAGGACAGTAGCAAATTTCCCTCAAGTGGATGACCTAAGGTTTATCAATCCGTAGGAGGCGTAGGATGAAGATGGTCTCTCTCAAACAACCCTGCAACCAAATAACAAAGAGTCTCTTGTGTCCCCAACACACCCCATACAATGGTAAATTGTATAGGTGCACTAGTTCGGCAAAGAGATGGTGATACAAGTGCAATATGGATGGTATATATAGGTTTTTGTAAACTGAAAATATAAAAACAGCAAGGTAGCAAGCGGTAAAAGTGAGCGTAAACGGTATTGCAATGATAGGAAACAAGGCCTAGGGTTCATACTTTCACTAGTGCAAGTCCTCTCAACAATGATAACATAATTGGATCACATAACTATCCCTCAACATGCAACAAAGAGTCACTCCAAAGTCACTAATAGCGGAGAACAAACGAAGAGATTATGGTAGGGTACGGAACCACCTCAAAGTTATTCTTTCCAATCAATCCGTTGGGCTATTCCTATAAGTGTCACAAACAGCCCTAGAGTTCGTACTAGAATAACACCTTAAGATACAAATCAACCAAAACCCTAATGTCACCTAGATACTCCAATGTCACCTCAAGTATCCGTGGGTATGATTATACGATATGCATCACACAATCTCAATTCATCTTATTCAAACCAACACATAGAACCTCAAAGAGTGCCCCAAAGTTTCTACCAGAGAATCATGACGAAAACGTGTGCGAACCCCTATGCATAGGTTCATGGGCGGAACCCGCAAGTTGATCACCAAAACACACATCAAGTGGCATGTGATATCCCATTGTCACCACAGATACGCACGGCAAGACATACATCAAGTGTTCTCAAATCTTTAAAGACTCAATCCGATAAGATTACTTCAAGGGGAAAACTCAATCCATTACAAGAGAGTAGAGGGGGAGAAGAAACATAAGATCCAACTATAATAGCAAAGCTCGCGATACATCAAGATCGTGCCAAATCAAGAACACGAGAGAGAGAGAGAAAGATCAACACTGGTAGAAAAAGGGCCTATAGTCCCGGTTCGTAAGGGCCTTTAGTCCCGGTTCCTGAACCGGGACTAAAGTGTCGGTACTAATGCCCCGACCCTTTAGTCCCGGTTCAATCCAGAACCGGGACTGATGGGCCTCCACGTGGGCAGTGCGCAGAGCCCAGGCAGGAGACCCTTTGGTCCCGTTTGGTGGCACCAACCGGGACCAATAGGCATCCACGCGTCAGCATTTCTGTGGGGGGGGTTTGGGTGTTTTGGGGGGTTAATTTAGGTGTTTCATATATTGTGTTAGCTAGCTATAATTAATAGAGAGAAGTGTCCTCTCTTATGTCCGTGCTTGGTCGACGCTACGTACTAGACATACGTATAGAGAGGACTAGACACGCTAGCTAGCTAGTAAGCAAACGAAGGAAACAGAAGATCGTCATGAACATATATGCATACAGAGAGAAGTGATATCGACCACCTCTCCTTCTCCGAGAGATTGGTCGAACAACAAGTTCTCGTATATCTATCTGACACTACCGGCTACATATATACAATAATTATCTCTTACAAATATAATCATACGGACTCAGGGTCCACATAGAATTCTCCGTCTTCAGGGATCACGTGGTCAAGAAAGAATGCCGCCAATTCCTCTTGAATTTCTCGCATGCGAGCTGGTGCTAGGAGTTCATCCCGCTTCCGAAACATCTAATTTAAAGAAGGGGGTCAATACATATATATATGAATGAATGAAACTCAACACAAATGATGGTAATAAAATAAAATTGTGATTGTTGTTATTTATGTACTTCATATTGTTCGTCAGTGTAGCCCCGCTCACATGTCATGTGGCGGATGGACTCGCAAACATAGTATCCACAGAAATCATTCCCTTGTTCCTGCCACAACCACTTTACAAGAAATAGAGGTTAATCAAACTGATAAGCAAGAATGCCAAATGGTATTGATGAAACTAGCACTTGAATGACTAGTAGATGCGCTTAAAATGCTACTATAGTACTTACTTTCGGGTGTCTAAATTGCAGCTCCTTCGGCAGTCCCGGAGCTTTTCTGGTGAATTTTCTCCAAACCCTGCCGGACAAAGAAAACAATTACTTGATATATCAGGAAATGAACAAAGTTGCTGATATGGTGGATAATGATCGATTTAACTTACTTCTCGAGTATTTGAGTCATGTCTGCATAGTCCTGGGGATCTTTTCGTCTTGAGTCTAAGATGGTTACTAGTCCCTGCTCAAGCTTAATCTCTAGTAGAATATAGTGGAAACTGCACACGCATGCATAACTCATCAATTACATTACTATAACCTTGACTAATATATAAGGGAAACCGAATACGCACAAGACAGTAACACTCAGTTGAAGTTGTAAGGAAAGAGTATTATATCTTTGTTTTCAGTTATTATGAATGATCGTAGCAAGTTGGACTCGGTAGCTGCGGCATGAAATTTAACCTGAGTTGCATCTACGAGATATGTGTTAATGAACCCAATATCACTGACTTGTCTTTTCTTCAATTCGGCGATCTTCAATCTGCATAATATAGTGAGGATAATTATAAATACATGCAATGAAAGAGCTAAGCTACATAGAGAAACTTAATGACAGAAGTAGTACTACTTACAGACAGTAGCAGGCGACCGTTGTTTATCGAGGGCCAATTGATTGAAAAACTGATAGAACTCCTCAAATGGAACAGGCAACAAATCAATTCCAATGAGGTCATGCTCCTTTTTAACTTTCACATACAAAGTACTCCTCCCCCCAGAGTCTCTGCAGATTTTCAAGTACCAATCATGCAATCTTCGCATCATCGTTGATAGAGATCTTTCATCTTTGACGAGAGGCTTCCCGTACTCGTATCTTTGTATCTGCATGTCCATGGGTTCATAATGTACTTCGTCGGGCAGGTAATCTGCAAGATTGCTATAACCGGGCACCATCCTCGGATCATTAGCGACGTTGTGGCTAGGCACCTTGAGCGGGGGGCACGATTGCTTCGCTTGTTCGCCGAGCTGGGCAATTTGTTTCCCAGCTCGTCATTCTTTCAGCCTTTGATCACTGACAGTACTTCCTGACTGCTCCGCTTCGGCAAATTTCTTTCCAATAATGCGCTCATAGTTTCCTTTCGGCAGAGACTTCGGTGGTTTTGTCAGGGCAGCCAGAGTGCGCTTCACTTTCATCGGATCTACCTTCTCCTCCGGAGGTGGATGTCTCTTTTCTCTCAACCCTTGAAACCAGTCATCCACTTCGGTTCGCGCTATCTCGGCGTTCTCCTCCAGGGTCCTCTCATATGGTAACTTCTCTGGAGTCTTCAGAGAAGGACCGAATCTGTATGTCCTCCCGCCTCTGGTTGTACTGCTAGACGCCGACCGAGCAGACGGAGCGGTTGTCATCTTTACTTGCTTACGAGGCGGAGGATAAGGACTACGACGCGTCGGAGCAGCTGGATCGGCGGCAGGTCTCTTCTGCCCTTGCTGACGAGGCGGAGAAGGAGGAGGCTAGCTGCTCGGGCGCGTCGGCGCAGGCGGAGAAGGAGGCGGAGTGCCACCACGCGCCGGAGAAGGAGCCGGCCGAGGGCCCTGATCGTCACTCGCCGAAGGAGGAGGCGGTGGAGGAGGCGGAGTGCCCTGACTCGCCGGAGGAGGAGGAGGAGGAGGCGGAGGCGTCCAGTTCGGAAGGTTGATGAGCTCCTTCCGCCATAGGCATGGAGTCTTCAGAGCAGACCCCAGCCGAGTCTCCCCTTCACCGGTAGGGTGGTCAAGATGGAGGTCCTCAAATCCCTCCGTTATTTCATCCACCATCACCCTAGCATATCCTTCTGGAATCGGCCGGCAGTGAAAAGTTGCGCTGGGTTCAGTAGGATAAACAGAGCGAATAGCCGCCTTGACCTTCAAATTCATCCATTGCGTCATAAGGTGGCAATTTTGAGACACCGTGATAGCATCCACGGGATAGCTGGCAGGAGCCGTCAAGGCATGCTCTGGTTGAAGTAGCTCGGTGGAAGCCACGCTGCTTCTGCGTTGAGATGGCGGGGTAGCTTTGGGGGAGGCTTCGGCAGTACGTTTGCAGCGATTTGCTTCTCGTTCCTCTATGGCGTCTACCCTTGCTTGCAGCGCCTGCATTTGGGTCTGCTGCACTTTTTTCCTCCTCTCATGGAATTTGTAACCGCCTGCGTCTGGAAACCCAACCTTCCACGGAATGGAGCCTGGCATGCCTCGTGTCCGTCCAGGGTGCTTAGGATTCCCGAGGGCCATTCTGAGCTCGTCGTTCTCTCTGTCTGGAAAGAACATCCCTTCCTGCGCTGCTTCGATATACTACTTAAGCTTACTGACGGGTATGTCCATTTGATCGTTCGTCCAAATGCACTTCCCTGTTACAGGGTCCAAGGTTCCGCCAGCCCCGAAGAACAAAGTCCGGCAACGGTCTGGCCAGTTAATTGTCTCTGGTTCGATCCCTTTATGAACCAGATCATTCTCAGTCTTGGACCACTTAGGCCAGGCTACGAGGTAGCCACCTGACCCCGTGCGATGGTGAAGCTTCTTCTTCGCAGCATTTTGCTTGTTTGTCGCCGACATCTTCTTACTCTTTTCGATGTCTTGTGGGCCACAAATGCGGGCCAGTGATCTCTGATCTTCTCATATGTGCCCTTGAATTCTGGTGTCTCATTATTTTCGACAAACTTATTCAGCTCTTTCTTCCACCTCCTGAATAGTTCTGCCATCCTCTTCAGAGCAAAAGACTTGATTAATTTCTCTTTAACTGGGTTCTCTAGATTATCCTCTGGCGGTAGGGTGAAATTTGACTTGAGCTCAGTCCAAAGATCATTTTTCTGCATATCATTGACATAAGACACCTCAGGGTCTTCTGTAGCCGGCTTAAACCATTGCTGGATGCTTATCGGGATCTTGTCCCTAACCAGAACCCCGCACTGAGCAACAAATGCGCTCTTTGTCCGGAGGGGTTCAATAGGTTGGCCGTCGGGCGCGATTGCTATGATCTCAAACTTTTCATCCGAGCTCAACTTTTTCTTTGGGCCTTGTCTCTTTACCGAAGTTGTGCTGGATCCGGAGGGCTAGAAAAAAGAACAAAGACTTAATTAATATGTGTACATACCAAAACAATGAATGCATCAATCAGCTAGTCAGCATAGGCTTAACTAATATATATACC
Source organism: Triticum dicoccoides (assembly GCF_002162155.2). Classification (NCBI taxonomy): domain Eukaryota; kingdom Viridiplantae; phylum Streptophyta; class Magnoliopsida; order Poales; family Poaceae; genus Triticum; species Triticum dicoccoides. Next base: position 40,053,378 of record NC_041392.1, read on the forward strand.
TGGCCGGACTCGGTTCGGTCACCGGAGCCGTCATCACGGTCTCCTTCTTGCACCGGCATTGGGTCACCGGAGCCGTCCTCATGTTCTTCTTCTTGCACCGGCATTAGGTCACCGTAGCCACCTTGTTCACCCTCTCCTTCCAGACCATCGGTTTCGTTGAGAAAAAACGAGATGGCATCACTTCCTTCTGCGATTATGTCCCTCAACAACGCTTCTTTTGCTTCGTCTAGGGCGGTGTCCGTAGTTTCTACAAATATTTACAACATGGCAATTATTATTCAAACATGACAGATGGATATATTAGTGCCAAACGTAGAACTAGCTCCCTAATCATAGTAAGCTATCGGGAGGGGGTATATATCGACAACGACGACACTACATCTATGTCCCTCGACGACCCTCGTTCCCGATAAAAAAAAGAGGAAGAAGAAGAAAAAAAGAGGAGAAGAAAGAATAGAGGAGATCTTCTCCTCTATTCTTTCTTCTCCTCTTTTTTTCTTCTTCTTCCTCTTCTTTTTTTATCCTCTTCTTCCTCTCATGTTCGAGAGGATCGCCGACGGGTCGGGAGGTTGCCTAGTGTCAAAGGATTCAACAAAACCATGTCTTCATCATTAGGCGAAAGTAACATGTGCATGATGGTACGAAGCTCTTCAAAGTTGTTCTGGAACGGAGTCCCAGATAGGATAATTCGCTTTTTGGTACAAAGTTCAGAAAGAGCCTTCCGAATATCGCTATTTGGAAGGCCTTTGCTGAATTCGTACCAAAAGGTGGATTATTCTATCCGGGACTCCATTCCAGAACAACTTTGCAGAACTTCGTACCAACATGCCCTGGTTACTTCCGGCTAATGATGAAGGCATGGATTTCTTCAATACTTTGACACTAGGAAACCTCTCTCGACCCCTCGGTGATCCTCGACCCCTCAAACCCTCGACGACCTTGGAACCCTTGACCCCTAGACGACCCTCTTCTTCCTATCATGTTCGAGATGATCGCCGAGGGGTCGGGAGGTTGCCTAGTGTCAAAGGATTCAACCAAACCATGTCTTCATCATTAGGCGAAAGTAACATGTGCATGATGGTACGAAGCTCTTCAAAGTTGTTCTAGAACGGAGTCCCAGATAGGATAATTCGCTTTTTGGTACAAAGTTCAGCAAGAGCCTTCCAAATATCGCTATTTGGAAGGCCTTTGCTAAATTCGTACCAAAAGGCGGATTATTCTATCCGGGACTCCATTCCAGAACAACTTTGCAGAACTTCGTACCAACATGCCCTGGTTACTTCCGGCTAATGATGAAGGCATGGATTTCTTCAATACTTTGACACTAGGAAACCTCTCTCGACCCCTCGGCGATCCTCGACCCCTCGAACCCTCGACGACCCTGGAACCCTCGACCCCTCGGCAATCCTCTTCTTCCTCTGATGTTCGAGAGGATCGCCGAGGGGTCGGGAGGTTGCGTAGTGTCAAAGGATTCAACAAAACCATGTCTTCATCATTAGGCGAAAGTAACATGTGCATGATGGTACGAAGCTCTTCAAAGTTGTTCTGGAACGGAGTCCCAGATAGGATAATTCGCTTTTTGGTACAAAGTTCAGCAAGAGCCTTCCGAATATCGCTATTTGGAAGGCCTTTGCTGAATTCGTAACAAAAGGCGGATTATTCTATCCGGGACTCCATTCCAGAACAACTTTGCAGAACTTCGTACCAACATGCCCTGGTTACTTCCGGCTAATGATGAAGGCATGGATTTCTTCAATACTTTGACACTAGGAAACCTCTCTCGACCCCTCGGCGATCCTCGACCCCTCGAACCCTCGA
>NC_041392.1:40055205-40056043 GCF_002162155.2 Triticum dicoccoides
TCGAACCCTCGACGACCCTGGAACCCTCGACCCCTAGATGACCCTGGAACCCTCGACCCTCGACCCTATAGAACCCTCGACCCTTGACCCCTTAACAACCCTCGATCCTCTACCCTAGTTCCCGACCCTCGACCCCTCGGCGATCCTCGACACCCTCATTCCCGATAAAAATTAAGAAGAAGAAGAAAAAAAAGAGGAGAAAAAAAGGAGAAGAAGCTCCTCTATTCCTTCTTCTTCTCCTATTTTTTTCTTCTTCTTCCTCTTCTTCCTCTCCTCGTTTTCTCCTTCTTCTTCTCCTTCTTTCTCTACTTATTTTCCTTTTCCTTATTTTACTTTTTCCTCTCCACTAACATAAAATGCACTAACCTAAAATGCAACAAACATAAAATGCACTAAATCGATCAACTAACCTAAAATCAGTGATAAAATGCACTAACCTAAAATCGATATCTACTAACAACTTAAAATAATTAATACATATATGAAAAAATGCATATATGAAAAAAAACATCATCATATCATCAACAGAAAAAAAACATCATCATATCATCAACAGAAAAAAAACATCATCATATCATCAACAGAAAAAAACATCATCATATCATCAACATCATCATATCATCAACCTAAAATCAGTGATAAAGGGCGCCGGCGGCCGGACCGAAGGTGGCGGCGTGTGGTCGGGGCGACGGCGACGGGGTTGGGGAAGGTGCGGCGTGCTCGGCGACGGCGACGGGGTCGGGGAAGGGGCGGCGCACGCGGCGACGACGACGGGGTCGGGGAACGGGTGGCACGCGCGGCGACGGCGACGGCGATGTGGTCGGGATAGGGGTGGCGT
>NC_041392.1:40056237-40092551 GCF_002162155.2 Triticum dicoccoides
GGACTAAAGGGGGCATTGGTCACGGTTCGTGGCACCAACCGGGACCAATGCCCACCTTTAGTCCTGGTTGTTGCCACCAACCGGGACCAATGGCCTTGTGCTGCCCCGCGCCCAAAAGTTTAGTCCCACATCACTAGCTGAAGGGCGCCGACACTTGTTTATAAGCGCTGGTGTGCCTCCCCATTCGAGCTCCTCTCTAATGCAGGCTTTCGGGCCTAAACTTGCTACTGCCTATGGGCCTATTGGGCCTTCTGCGGGCCTGAATCCTGGCCAATGTAGGGTTTCTAGTCATATTCAGGCCGTGGAGGCCCAGTAGGTGGCATTTTTTTGGTTTTTTCTTTTTTATTTCTAAATTTATTTGGTTTTTTATTTTTTTATTTCTACTTAAAACTAAATACTTACAGTTTTTTTAGTGATTTCTTTTTGCTTTTAGGTCACAAAAATTATAAACTTTCTGTTAGTGCCATTAGTTTTAAATTTTGAATAGTTTAAATTTCAATTTTTAAAAATTTGTGTGAATCACTAGTTTTTGAATAACTTTACTATAAAATTAGAATTTTTTTCCTATTTATTTTTTATTTATACTTACAACTAAATACTTATAGTTTTTTAGTGATTTCTTTTTGATTTTAGGTCACAAAAATTATAAACTTTCTGTTAGTGCCATTAGTTTTAAAATTTTGAATAGTTTAAATTTGTATTTTTTAAAATTTGTGTGAATCACTATTTATGAATAACTTTATTATAAAAATAGAATTTTTTTTCTTTTTTGCTATTTATTTTTTATTTATACTTACAATTAAATACTTATAGTTTGATTTTAGGTCACAAAAATTATATTCTTTTTGCTATTGAAGAATATTATAGTTTTATTTTAGTTGATCATAACATAATATTTTAATTGATTGTTTTTATTTTCATAAAAGTTTTGTAGTTCATTTCTGTTTGCTATTAATTCATTCTTTGAGCTAAATGACTCTGAAATTGGAAAGCATTTAAAAATTAACTCTGAAAAGGTTGAAAGTTGGCATGGTATCATCATTTCACCCACATAGCATGTTCCAAAAAGTAGAGAGGGTTACGACAAAAACTTGATGCACTTCGTGTACAAAATGGACAATCACTTTCGAAGTATCAAAGTTTCGGACAATAACTGCGCCACATCATTGGCTGGGACGAATGGTTTGTCTGTGTACCCAAGATTGTTTAGATCCACTGTTGTCATACCGTACTGTGGGTCTAACTGTACCCCGCCTCTTGACATATTGATCCATTTGCCTCAACACATAAAACCTTGAACCATAAGACATGAAAGCATTTCAAATGAACTCTGAAAAAGTTGAAAGTTGGGATGGTATCATAATTTCACCCACATAGCATGTGCATGTACAAAACGGACAATGGTAGCATGTTCGTCTGTTACAAATTTGGCATGGTATCATCATAATAGTTGCGGGAGAAAGTCTTCACTTTTTCTTCGCTTGTGTCATTTGCTTCTTGCGCCGTAACCATGGATAATCTTCATTGTTTATCAGGATGCTTGGGTCAGCCTTGACATTGAAGGGAGGAATTTCATGAAACTTTTCATAATCTTCAGACATGTCTGTCTTGCCGTCCACTCCCAGGATGTCCCTTTTTCCTGAAAGAACTATGTGGCGCTTTGGCTCATCGTATGATGTATTCGCTTCCTTATCTTTTCTTTTTCTCGGTTTGGTAGACATGTCCTTCACATAGATAACCTGTGCCACATCATTGGCTAGGACGAACGATTCGTCAGTGTACCCAAGATTTTCCAGATCCACTGTTGTCATTCCGTACTGTGGGTCTACCTGTACCCCGCCGCCTAACAGATTGACCCATTTGCACTTAAAAAAGGGACCTTAAAATCAGGTCCGTAGTCAAGTTACCATATGTCCACTATCTAACCATAATATGTATCCTTTCCGCTCTCGGTTGCTGCATCAAAGCGGACACCGCTGTTTTGGTTGGTGCTCTTTTGATCTTGGGCGATCATGTAAAATGTATTCCCATTTATCTCGTATCCTTTGTAAGTCAATACAGTCAAAGATGGTCCCCTGGACAACAAGTACAACTCATCACAAACAGTGTTGTCACCTCTGAGACGTGTTTCCAACCAACTGCTGAAAGTCCTAATGTGTTCACATGTAATCCAGTCGTCGCACTGCTCCGGGTGTTTGGAGCGCAGACTGTTCTTGTGTTCATCGACATACGGGGTCACCAAGGTAGAGTTCTGTAGAACTGTGTAGTGTGCTTGAGACCAAGAATATCCGTCCCTGCATATTATTGAGTCTCTTCCAAGAGTGCCTTTTCCAGTCAGTCTCCCCTCATACCGTGATTTAGGGAGACCTATCTTGTTAAGGCCAGGAATGAAGTCAACACAAAACCCGATAACATCCTCTGTTTGATGGCCCATGGAGATGCTTCCTTCTGGCCTAGCGCGGTTATGGACATATTTCTTTAGGACTCCCATGAACCTCTCAAAGGGGAACATATTGTGTAGAAATACGGGCCCCAGGATGACAATCTCGTCGACTAGATGAACTAGGACGTGCGTCATGATATTGAAGAAGGATGGTGGGAACACCAGCTCGAAACTGACAAGACATTGCGCCACGTCACTCCTTAGCCTTGGTACGATTTTTGGATCGATCACCTTCTGAGAGATTGCATTGAGGAATGCACATAGCTTCACAATGGCTAATCGGACTTTTTCCGGTAGAAGCCCCCTCAATGCAACCGAAAGCAGTTGCGTCATAATCACGTGGCAGTCATGAGACTTTAGGTTCTGAAACTTTTTCTCTGGCATATTTATTATTCCCTTTATATTCGACGAGAAGCCAGTCGTGACCTTCATACTGAGCAGGCATTCAAAGAAGATTTCTTTCTCTTCTTTCGTAAGAGCGTAGCTGGCAGGACCTTTATACTGCTTCGGAGGCATGCCGTCTTTTTCGTGCAAACGTTGCAGGTCCTCCCATGCCTTAGGTGTATCTTTTGTCTTCCCATACACGCCCAAGAAGCCTAGCAGGTTCACGCAAAGGTTCTTCGTCACGTGCATCACGTCGATTGAGGAGCGGACGTCTAGGTCTTTCCAGTAGGGTAGGTCCCAAAATATAGATTTCTTCTTCCACATGGGTGCGTGTCCCTCAGCGTCATTCGGAACAGCTAGTCCACCGGGACCCCTTCCAAAGATTACATAGTGTAAATCATTGACCATAGCAAGCACGTGATCACCGGTGCGCATGGCGGGCTTCTTCCGGTGATCTGCCTCGTCTTTGAAATGCTTGACTTTCTTTCGACATTGATGGTTGGTCGGAAGAAATCGACGATGGCCCAGGTACACATTCTTCCTGCATTTGTCCAAGTATATACTTTCAGTGTCATCTAAATAGTGCATGCATGCGTGGTATCCTTTGTTTGTCTGTCCTGAAAGGTTACTGAGAGCGGGCCAATCGTTGATGGTCACGAACAGCAACGCCTTAAGGTGAAATTCCTCCTGTTTGTGCTCATCCCACGTATGTACACCATTTCCATTCCAAAGATGTAAAAGTTCTTCAACTAATGGCCTTAGGTACACATCAATGTCGTTGCCTGGTTGCTTAGGGCCTTGGATGAGAATTGGCATCATAATGAACTTCCGCTTCATGCACATCCAAGGAGGAAGGTTATACATACATAGAGTCACGGGTCAGGTGCTGTTTATTGCTGCTCTGCTCCCCGAAAGGATTAATGCCATCCGCGCTTAAAGCAAACCATACATTCCTTGGGTCCTTTGCAAACTTATCCCAGTACTTTCTCTCAATTTTTCTCCACTGCGACCCGTCAGCGGGTGCTCTCAACTTCCCATCTTTTTTTCGGTTCTCACTGTGCCATCGCATCAACTTGGCATGCTCTTCGTTTTTGAACAGACGTTTCAACTGTGGTATTATAGGAGCATACCACATCACCTTCGCAGGAACCCTCTTCCTGGGGGGCTCGCCGTCAACATCACCAGGGTCATCTCGTCTGATCTTATACCGCAATGCACCGCATACCGGGCATGCGTTCAGATCCCTGTATGCACCGCGGTAGAGGATGCAGTCATTAGGGCATGCATGTATCTTCTCCACCTCCAATCCTAGAGGGCATACGACCTTCTTTGCTGCGTATGTACTGTCGGGCAATTCGTTATCCTTTGGAAGCTTCTTCTTCAATATTTTCAGTAGCTTCTCAAATCCTTTGTCAGCCATAGCATTCTCTGCCTTCCACTGCAGCAATTCTAGTACGGTACCGAGCTTTGTGTTGCCATCTTCGCAATTGGGGTATAACCCTTTTTTGTGATCCTCTAACATGTGATCGAACTTCAGCTTCTCCTTTTGACTAATGCATTGCGTCCTTGCATCGACAATGACCCGGCGGAGATCATCATCATCGGGCACATCGTCTGGTTCCTCTTGATCTTCAGCAGCTTCACCCATGGCAGCATCATTGGGCACATCGTCTGGTTCCTCTTGATCTTCACCAGCTCCCCCCGTTGCAGCATCACCGTATTCAGGGGGCACATAGTTGTCATCTTACTCTTCTTCTTCACCGTCTTCCATCATAACCCCTATTTCTCCGTGCCTCGTCCAAACATTATAGTGTGGCATGAAACCCTTGTAAAGCAGGTGGGAGTGAAGGATTTTCCGGTTAGAGTAAGACCTCATATTCCCACATTCAGTGCATGGACAACACATAAAACCATTCTGCTTGTTTGCCTCAGCCGCATTGAGAAACTCATGCACGCCCTTAATGTACTCGCAGGTGTGTCTGTCACCGTACATCCATTGCCGGTTCATTTGCGTGCATTATATTTAATTAAGTGTCCAAATTAATAGAAGTTCATCATCACATTAAAACCAAAGTGCATACATAGTTCTCATCTAACAACATATAGCTCTCCAGAGCATCTAATTAATTAAACCATACATTGAAACTATGTAAAACATTTCAATGCGAAAACAAATGCGATCATAATCGCAACCAAGGTAACAATTGATGCAACGGCATAATGATACCAAGCCTCGGTATGAATGGCATATTTTCTAATCTTTCTAATCTTTAAGCGCATTGCATCCATCTTGATCTTGTGATCATCGACGACATCCGCAACATGCAACTCCAATATCATCTTCTCCTCCTCAATTTTTTTATTTTTTCCTTCAACAAATTGTTTTCTTCTTCAACTAAATTTAACCTCTCGACAATAGGGTCGGTTGGCATTTCCAATTCACATACATCCTAGATAAATAAAATATATGTCACGTTGGTCGGCATAATTTTCATAAACAATAAATGAACCAATAGTTATAAAGATAATATACATACCACATCCGAATCATAGACAGGATGTGGGCCGACGGGGGCGGATACCAAAACCATCGCACTATATAAGATACAATAATAAATGTAAGAAAATGATACAATTATCTATCTAAACATACAAGTAAGAATATTTTTCCTTTCAGAAAGAAGATAAGAACAAGAGGCTCACCGCGGTGGTGTCGGTGAAGAGATCGGCGCGGGTGATCGACGGCGGTGAAGACGGGGACGGGGCGTGACGGACCGCTAAATCTAGACAAATCTCGAGGAAAATGGAGCTTGGAAGTCGAGCTTCGAGAGGAGAAAGCTTAAGTAGTGTGGCTCGGGCATTCCATCGAACACCTCATGTGCATAGGAGGTGAGCTAGAGCACCACAAAGCCCTCTGCTCTGCTCTGCTCTTGCGCGAGGGGGTATATATAGGCACCTCATTGGTCCCGGTTGGTGGCATGAACCGGGACTAAAGGGGAGCCTTTGGTCCCCGTTCAAGCCACCAACCGGGACCAATGGTGGTGGGCCAGGAGCGAGGCCCATTGGTCCCGGTTCGTCCCACCAACCGGGACCAAAAGGTCCAGACGAACCGAGACCAATGGCCCACGTGGCCCGGCCGGCCCCCTGGGCTCATGAACCGGGACCAATGCCCACATTGGTCCCAGTTCTAGACTGAACCGGGACTAATGGGCTAACCCGGCCTGGACCAAAGCCCTATTTTCTACTAGTGCAAACACATAGCTACTGGTACATACTCTCAGCCCCGAGGGTGAACTACTCCCTCCTCGTCATGCAGAGCGCCGGATGATGAAGAAGGCCACCGGTGAGGGATCCCCCCTCCGGCAGGGTGCCGGAACAGGGTCCCGATTGACTTTTGGTGGCTACAGAGGCTTGTGGCGGCGGAACTCCCGATCTAGGTTCTGTTCTGGAAGTTTTACGATACGTAGGTATATATGAGTGCAAGGGGTACGTCGGTGGAGCTGCGGGGGGGCCACGAGGCAGGGGGCGCGCCCTAGGGGGTGGGCGCGCCCCCCACCCTCGTGGCCAGCTCCCGTATCTTCTGACGTAGGGTCCAAGTCTATCTGGTGGCTTTCCTTCCAAAAATAATTTCTCTAGTTGATTTCGTTCCGTTTCGACTCCGTCTGATATTCCTTTTCCTCGAAACACTGAAATAGGCATAAAACAGCAAATCTGGGCTGGGCCTCCGGTTAATAGGTTAGTCCCAAAAGTAATATAAAAGTGGATAATAAAGCCCAATATTGCCCAAAACAGTAGATAATATAGCATGGAGCAATCAAAAATTATAGATACATTGGAGACGTATCAACTACTCATACAAATGCATCTTGATGTTTTGTGGAACGCACGAGGATGTTTCCTTGGGGGTCTCTCCAGCGCGGCGTGGTCGTAGTTGCAAGTTGACGCCCCTTGAGATGCCGACGTTGAGGGGCACTCGGATTTCCTCCGATGAGCAGGTAAGATGAGTTTGATCACGTAGTAAATGCATTCTAAAGACTACTTCCGTGTCCATTTCCTAATTCTCCCCCTGCCCACTGTTTCACACGTTAGGCTCGGTGCGAGTGGAGATTGGCTTGCATATGTACGGGAGGGTACCAACATCAATTTGCACAACATTTACAATGGTGACACCATTCCTGTAGAACCTTTGTCCAACATTGGGATCAGCCATGCAACGGGCCACCGCATGAATTGGTACGATGGAACCACGGTGAGATTGAACAAGATAGCACGAACATTGCACATGGCGGTCAAAGATGGACCATGCTGTCTGCGGCCGATTTGTTGCCGTACGAGCAGGAAGACGTTGTGCTCCTTTCTAACCGCATCTTCGCGGTGACAAACCAGGGGACTTATTTTGTATGGGACACATCCTACGATATACTCCCTCTCTCCCAGTTTATTTGTTTTGAATCTTTTCATTTTATAAGTTTCAAATTCAAATTTAGAGCTCCCCATCACATGTTGAGATTACAATGTCCATTAAATCATTGCGTGCATGTATAGTAAAGAAACAAATCTCGAGTTTGCCACGAGTTCATGCTGCGGGAGCACCACAAGCCCTGGCGCAGGAGTTACATTTCCCTCTCAGTGCCATCGGGACTGAGCTTCAGCGCCTTACTACACCTACCTTTGAGTCAATAACATGTGGACCCGATAGGTGACTGGTCCACATGTAATGCTCCCATAGGTAGAGGGGCAGTGGGGCCAAGAGGGGTGAGCCGCAGGTTGGGGGACGTGTGGTTTCATGGGTTCAAGCGGCGTCGTGGGAATCGTGGGTGGCTGTGGTAGAAACTTGATGCTCTCCGCATTTTAGGTGGCCCACATGTCATGCACACAAAGGCAGAGGGGCGGTGCGGCCGAGAGGGGAGAGGCGCACATCGGAGGGCGTGGTGCCATGGGTTGGAGAGGCGTCGGGGGAATCACGAGATGAAACGTGATGGTCGCCGTAGTTGAACTTCCATGGACAAGCTGTCATGTCTACGGAGACATGCACCGCATACCAATCACTAGAAGGAGTAGCACAGAAAGATATATATGCGGATAAATAGTTCCTTATAGTCAAGCGGACCCATGCTACTACTCTGTTCCAAAGACATGCACACCATCGAAATAGTCCATCTATAACAATATACACCGAGAGGGAATAATTTTTTTTACAAGAGAGGAAATAGTTCATCCATCCATAATGCCCTCCTGCTGGTGCAGCCTTTTCTTCTTCTTCTTCTTCTTCTTCTTCTTCTTCTTCTTCTTCTTCTTCTTCTTCTTCTTCTTCTTCTTCTTCTTCTTCTTCTTCTTCTTCTTCTTCTTCTTCTTCTTCTTCTTCTTCTTCTTCTTCTTCTTCTTCTTCTTCTTCTTCTTCTTCTTCTTCTTCTTCTTCTTCTTCTTCTTCTTCTTCTTCATGTTCTCATTCTCTGTGGGAGAAAGCTTCGCAACAAGCTCTTTGGACCTTGTAGCTATCTCGAAACTCACACGGGCATCGAGGGCAGCATATTTTATCCGCTCGTACGTCAAGGGATAATTCTCCCATCCAGACGGCCTTAATGCCACGGTCTTGTCACCCTTCTGAAGATTTGTACCGAGCACAAAATTTTCTACGTCGAATAGGGATGGTGTCTGTTTATCACAATCTTCTACAAGAATTTTGATTCTGGTTTGTAGGTCAGCGATGCTTTTCAAATCAAGGTTGTACGGCTCCAGCTTCTGTTTGTCCCCTTCGATGGCTGCCCCACAGAAGTATACGTCCTCCTGAGACAAGAAATCATGAAGCTCACCTGGTATGGAGGGCGAGTGTATGATGTGGTACACCAAAACATCATCTTCAAGGCACAGCTGAAGGATCGCGACGCGCTGGATCTTCCCAGGGGCACGCTCTGTGTACTCTATGTCGAGACCGATGACCCTCGTCTCTACCTTTTCCAGGGAGTTGGATACATTGTTGATCCACTGCCGAACAACCCTTGGGTGGATGGTGATGGTGGCAACTATGCGCATCGAGCCTTCAATGAGGACATGTTGGACGCTAAAAACCTGCATCTCGATCTCTTTTGCCATTTGGAACCGCTGGAACGGAGGGCTATGGTTTAGAGAATTAGGATTAGATGGCTAGTCTAACTGAAGTAGTAGATGATTATTTAAACAGGTTAAAACAATGTGAACACAGTGGGGTTTGGATGCAAATGAAGACGAAGGGGAGGTGAAGAAGCCGAGGAGAATCGGTTCCTGATGGAGAAGTAAATGGGAGAAGTGGCGTGCAGGCAGTTGATTAGATGGCTAGGTAGACTAAACGAAAAGGCTATGCGGGTAGACTGATGAGTCGTACCTGTTCGTGTACGTGCCCATCCTTCCTGATAGGTGGGACCTATGCAAACAGATAAAAAAATGTGTCGCAAATTTTTTTAGCGCGTGAGTGGGAGACACAACATTCTCTGGTTAAGGAATACTCCCTCTGTTTAGGTGAGTATAAGTCACATTATGAAAATCAGGTTTTCCCAAAACCTTTAGGAGTGGAGCATTAACTTCCTGCTCGATCCCCTCCCGGCCTCGTTAGCCAACATTCTCTTCCTCTGCTGCCGCGTTCTACCTTTCAATTTTTCCTCTTCTCAAGTGTGGAATGATACATCCATTTTGCATCATGCTTTAATATCGATATTTATTGCATTATGGGCTATTATTTCACACTATGTCACAATACTTATGGCTATTCTCTCTTATTTTACAAGGTTTACATAAGGAGGGAGAATGCCGGCAGCTGGAATTCTGGGCTGGAAAAGGAGCAAATATTAGAGACCTATTCTGCACAACTCCAAAAGTCCTGAAACTCCATGGAATATCTTATAATAAATTATAAAAAATCCTCGCCAAAGATGAAGACCAGGGGGCCCACACCCTGTCCACGAGGGTGGGGGGCACGCCCCCCCCCCCTAGGGCATGCCCCCCTACCTCATGGGCCCCCTGGTGGCTCTCCGATGCCCATCGTCTGCTATATGAAGTCTTTCGTCGACAAAAAAATAAGAAGCAACCTTTCGGGACGAAACTCCGCCGCCATGAGGCGGAACCAATCTAGGGCTCCGTCAGAGCTGTTCTGTCGAGGACACTTCCCTCCGGGAGGGGGAAATCATCACCGTCGTCATCACCAACGCTCCTCTCATCAGGAGAGGGCAATCTCCATCAACATCTTCACCAGCACCATCTCATCTCAAAACCCTAGTTCATCTCTTGTATCCAATTCTTGTCTCCAAGTCCGGGATTGGTGCTAGTAGGTTGCTAGTAGTGTTGATTACTCCTTGTAGTTGATGCTAGTTGGTTTATTTGGTGGAAGATCATATGTTCAGATCCTTTATGCATATTATTACCCCTCTGATTATGAACATGAATATGCTTTGTGAGTAGTTACGTTTGTTCCCGAGGACAAGGGAGAAGTCTTGCTATTAGTAGTCATGTGAATTTGGTATTCGTTTGATATTTTGATGAGTGTATGTTGTCTAGCCTCTAGTGGTGTTATGTGAACGTCGACTAGATAACACTTCACCATTATTTGGGCCTGGAGTAAGGCATTGGGAAGTAATAAGTAGATGATGGGTTGCTAGAGTGACAGAAGCTTAAACCCTAGTTTATGCATTGCTTCGTAAGGGGCTAATTTGGATACATATGTTTCATGCTATGGTTAGGTTTACCTTAATACTTTTGTTGTAGTTGCGGATGCTTGCAATATAGGTTAATCATAAGTGGGATGCTTGTTCAATTAAGAACAGCACCCAAGCACCGGTCCACCCACATATCAAATTATCAAAGTACCGAACGCGAATCATATGAACGTGATGAAAACTAGCTTGACGATATTCCCATGTGTCCTCGGGAGCGCTTTTCCTATTATAAGTGTTTGTCCAGGCTTGTCCTTTGCTACAAAAAGGATTGGGCCACCTTGCTGCACTTTATTTACTTTTGTTACTTGTTGCTCGTTACAAATTATCTTATCTCAAAACTATCTGTTACCACTTATTTCAACACTTGCAGAGAATACCTTGCTGAAAACCGCTTATCATTTCCTTCTGCTCCTCGTTGGGTTCGACACTCCTACTTATCGAAAGGACTATGATAGATCCCCTATACTTGTGGGTCATCAAGACTCTTTTCTGGCGCCATTGCCGGGGAGTGAAGCGCCTTTGGTAGGTGGAATTTGGTAAGGAAAAATTTATATAGTGTGCTGAAATTTACTGTCACTTGTTACTATGGAAAGTAATCCTCTGAGGGGCTTGTTCGGGGTATCTTCACCCCAACCAGAAGAGGAAAGAGTTGCTCCTCCACCTACTGAACCTATTGAAAATGAAATTCGTTTTGAATTTCCTTCGGGTATGATAGAAAAACTGCTAGCTAATCCTTTTACAGGAGATGGAACAAAGCATCCTGATGAGCACTTAATATATGTGGATGAAGTTTGTGGATTATTTAAGCTTGCAGGTATACCCGATGATGTTGCTAAGAAGAAGGTCTTCCCTTTATCTTTGAAGGGAGACGCATTGACATGGTATAGGCTATGTGATGACACGAGATCATGGAACTATAGAATATTTAAATTGGAATTTCATCAAAAGTATTACCCTATGCATCTTGTTCATCGTGATCGCAATATATATATATATATATATATATATATATATATATATATATATATATATATATATATATATATATATATATATATATATATAATTTTTCGCCTCGCGAAGGAGAAATCATTGCTCAAACTTAGGGGAGGCTTAAATCAATGTTATATTCATGCCCCAATCATGAGCTCCCAAGAGAAAGAATTATTCAAAAAAATTATGCTCGGCTTTCTGAAAATAATCGCACCATGCTCGATACTTCTTGTGTCGGCTCTTTTATGATGAAGACTATTGGATTTAAATGGGATTTATTGGATAGAATTAAACGCAACTATGAAGATTGGGATCTCGACGAAGGTAAGTAGTCAGGTATGACATCTAAGTTTGATTGTTTTAAATCTTTTATGGATACCGATATTTTCCGTATAGCACTAAATATGGACTTGACTCTGAGATAGTAGCTTCTTTCTGTGAATCTTTTGCTACTTATGTTGATCTCCCTAAGGAGAAGTGGTTTAAATATCATCCTCCCATAGAAGTAAAAGTAGGTGCACCAATTAAAGTTGAAGAAAAGACTGTCACTTATAATGATCCTATTGTTCCTACTTCTTATGTTGAGAAACCATCTTTCCCTGTTAGAATAAAGGATCGTGCTAAAGCTTCAACTATGGTTCGTAAAAGCGATATTAGAACTTATACACCTCCTGAACAAGTTAAAGTTGAACCTAATGTGGTTATTGTTAAAGATCTCTTGGCTGATAATATTGAAGGGCATGTTATTCAGTTCTGCGGTGAAACTGCTAGAATTGCTAAACCTTGTGCTAAAGATAAATATAGACCTGTGGTAGGCGTGCCTGTTATTTTTGTTAAAATAGGAGATCATTGTTATCATGGCTTATGTGATATGGGTGCTAGTGCTAGTGTTATACCTTATGACTTGTATAAAGAAATTATGCATGAAATTGCACCTGTTGAGTTAGAAGATATTGATCTCACAATTAAACTTGCCAATAGAGATACTATTTCGGCAATGGGAATTGTTAGAGATGTTGAAGTCTTTTGTGGGAAAACTAAATATCCTTTTGATTTTCTTGTTCTCAGTTCCCCACAAGATAGCTTTTGTCCCATTATATTTGGTAGACCCTTCTTGAACACCGTTAATGCTAAGATAGACTGCGAAAAGAATGTTGTTACTATTGGCTTGGATGATATGATTCATGATTTTAATTTCTCTAAATTTAGTAAATAACACCGTGAAGAATAATTACCTAGTAAGGATGAAATTATTGGTCTTGCTTCTATTGCCGTACCTCCTAGCGATCCTTTAGAACAATATTTGCTAGACCATGAGAATGATATGTTTATGAATGAAAGAAGGGAAATAGATGAAGTATTATTTAAACAGGAACCTATTCTGAAACATAATTTTCCTGTTGAAATCCTAGGGGATCCCCCTTCACCTAAGGGTGATCCCGTGTTTGAGCTTAAACCGTTGCCTGATAATATTAAATATGCTTATCTTGATGAAAAGAAGATATATCCTGTTATTATTAGTGCTAACCTTTCAGAGCATGAAGAAGAAAGATTGTTGAAAACTCTGAAGAAGCACCGTTCTGCTATTGGATATACTCTTGATGATCTTAAGGGCATTAGTCGCACTCTATGTCAGCATAAAATAAATTTGGAAGCAAATGCCAAACCAGTTCGTGATCCTCAACGAAGTTTGAATCCTAAAATGAAAGAAGTGGTAAGAAAAGAAATACTAAAGCTTCTGGAGGCAGGTATAATTTATCCCGTTGCTGATAGTCAGTGGGTAAGTCCTATCCATTGTGTCCCTAAGAAGGGAGGTATTACTGTTGTTCCTAATGATAAAAATGAATTGATTCCACAAAGAATTATTACAGGCTATAGGATGGTAATTGATTTCCGTAAATTAAATAAGGCTACTAAGAAAGATCATTACCCCTTACCTTTTATTGATCAAATGCTAGAAAGATTATGCAAACATACACACTACTGCTTTCTAGATGGTTATTCTGGTTTCTCTCAAATACCTGTGTCGGCTAAAGATCAATCAAAGACTACTTTTACATGCCCTTTTGGTACTTTTGCTTATAGACGTATGCCTTTTGGTTTATGTAATGCACCTGCTACCTTTCAAAGATGCATGATGGCTATATTCTCTGACTTTTGTGAAAAGATTTGTGAGGTTTTCATGGATGACTTTTTTGTCTATGGATCTTCTTTTGATGATTTCTTGAGCAATCTTGATCGAGTTTTGCAGAGATGTGAAGAAACTAATCTTGTCTTGAATTGGGAAAAGTGCCACTTTATGGTTAATGAAGGTATTGTCTTGGGGCATAAAGTTTCTGAAAGAGGTATTGAATTTGATAAAGCCAAGGTTGATGCTATTGAAAAGATGCCATGTCCCTAGGAGATCAAAGGTATAAGAAGTTTCCTTGGTCACGCCAGATTTTATAGGAGGTTCATTAAGGACTTCTCAAAAATTTCTCGGCCTCTGACTAATTTATTACAAAAAGATATACCATTTGTCTTTGATGATGGTTGTGTAGAAGCATTTGAAATACTTAAGAAAGCATTAGTCTTTGCACCTATTGTTCAGCCACCTGATTGGAATTTACCCTTTGAAATTATGTGTGATGCTAGTGATTATGTTGTAGGTGTTGTTCTAGGGCAAAGAGTTGATAAGAAATTAAATGTTATCCATTATGCTAGTAAGACTCTAGACAATGCTCAAAGAAATTATGCTACTACTAAAAAAGAACTCTTAGCAGTTGTATTTTCTTGTGATAAGTTCAGACCTTATATTGTTGATTCTAAAGTAACTATCCACACTGATCATGCTGCTATTAAATATCTTATGGAGAAGAAAGATGCGAAACCTAGACTTATTAGATGGGTTCTCTTGCTACAAGAATTTGATTTGCATATTGTTGATAGAAAAGGAGCTGAGAACCCCGTTGCAGACAACTTATCTAGGTTAGAAAATGTTCTTGATGACCCACTCCCTATTGATGATAGCTTTCCTGATGAGCAATTAAATGTTATAAGTACTTCTCGTAGTACTCCTTGGTATGCTGATTATGCTAATTACATTGTTGCTAAATTCATACCACCTAGCTTCACATACCAACAAAAGAAAAAGTTCTTTTATGATTTGAGACTTTACTTTTGGGATGACCCACATCTTTATAAAGAAGGAGTAGATGGTGTTATTAGACGTTGTGTACCTGAGCATGAACAGGAATAGATCCTACGCAAGTGCCACTCCGAAGCCTCTGGAGGACACCACGCGGGAGACAGAACTGCACATAAGGTATTGCAATCCGGTTTTTATTGGCCTACTCTCTTCAAGGATGCCCGTAAGTTCGTCTTGTCTTGTGATGAATGCCAAAGAATTGGTAATATTAGTAGACGTCAAGAAATGCCTATGACTTATTCACTCGTTATTGAACCATTTGATGTTTGGGGCTTTGATTATATGGGACCTTTTCCTGCCTCCAATGGATATACACATATTCTAATTGCTGTTGATTACGTTACTAAGTGGGTAGAAGCTATTCCGACTAGTAGTGCTGATCATAACACTTCTATTAAAATGCTTAAAGAAGTTAATTTTTTCTGAGGTTTGGAGTCCCTAGATATTTAATGACTGATGGTGGTTCACACTTTATTCATGGTGCTTTCCGTAAAATGCTTGCTAAGTATGACGTTAATCATAGAATTGCATCTCCTTATCACCCACAGTCTAGTGGTCAAGTAGAATTGAGCAACAGAGAGCTCAAATTAATTTTGCAAAAGACTGTCAATAGGTCTAGAAAGAGTTGGTCTAAGAAACTTGATGATGCATTATGGGCCTATAGAACTGCATATAAAAATCCTATGGGTATGTCTCTGTATAAAATGGTTTGTGGAAAAGCATGTCACTTACCTCTCGAACTAGAACATAAGGCATATTGGGCTATTAAAGAGCTCAACTATGATTTCAAACTTGCCGGTGAAAAGCGGTTATTTGATATTAGCTCACTTGATGAATGGAGAACCCAAGCTTATGAAAATGCCAAGTTGTTTAAAGAAAAAGTCAAATGATGGCATGACAAAAGAATACAAAAGCGTGAGTTTAATGTAGGTGATTATGTATTGCTATACAACTCTCGTTTAAGATTTTTTGCAGGAAAACTTCTCTCTAAATGGGAAGGTCCTTACGTTATCGAGGAGGTCTATCATTTCGGTGCCATAAAGATCAACAACTTCGAAAGTACAAATCCGAAGGTGGTAAACGGTCAAAGAATTAAACATTATATCTCAGGTAATCCCATAAATGTTGAAACCAATGTTATTGAAACAGTAACCCCGGAGGAATACATAAGAGACACTTTCCAGAATGTTTCAGACTCCAAAAAGGAATAGGTATGTGGTACGGTAAGTAAACCGACTCCAAAACAGTTTTTAAGGCAATATTTCTCCGTTTTGGAATATTTAGAAAAATAGAAAAATAAGTAGCAGTCCGGGAAGGACACGAGGGCCCCACAAGGGTGGAGGGCGCGCCCTACCCCCCTGAGCGCGCCCCCCTACCTCGCGAGCACCTCATGTGCCTTCCAGACTCCGTTTTCTTGCATGATACGTATTTTGGTCGGTAAAAATTCATTATATATTCTCCCGAAGGTTTTGACTCCCGTATCACATGAATATCCTCTGTTCTTGTTTTGGGCTGTTCTCTGTCAGGGTTGTCAAGGCCAGGCATCATGTCGTCCCCCTCCTCCAACAACGGTGACAAAGATGCTTGGCTAATGAAGTTAGAGCTGAAGAGGGAAGAACCCATGGAGATCAACAAGGATGAAGGGATCAAGAAGGCCACGGAGAACCAAGCTCCGGCAACAGAAGACATCCTTCAACTTCATCACAACCTTCTTACCCCAACTGAGATCGAAGCTTTCCAGATGATTGAGTTAACTCGTATTCAAAACAAGTATCTCACAAGTGAAAATATTTTGTTGAAGGAGCATATGTTTGCGCTCAAGGGCATTATTCGCAAGCTAGAGGACCTCTTACGCTCGATGTGCGACTATCCATCACCACCATCCTCTCCAACAACAAAGAAGGAGCACATGGGTATGGGCACTCCCCTTGGCAACTGCCAAGCTTGGGAGAGGTGCCCCGGTATCGTATCACCATCACAACTCCTATCTTTACCGTTTTTCTTAGTTCGATCCTATTAGTAGTATCTTGATATAGTAGAATAAAGTTTTTGGCATGATCTAGTTTTGAGTTTTGCCTTATGATCTCTCTATGTAATCGAGTCCATGAGCTATATAATAAAGATTAGTGTTGAGTCAGGGGCTTGATTGTCTTGCTATGATCTTGGGTGAATAAAAGAAAAGAGAAAAAGAATAAAAAGAAACAAAAGTTCATATTGATCTTATTGAGAGTAATGACTTCACATAGAAAGAGTATGATGATTAAAAGTTGTTGGGAGTTGGAAGACATAGCTTTGGTCATCGTTGCAATTAATAGGAAGTAATAAGGAAAGAGGGGTTCACATATAGATATACTGTTATTGACATCTTTTATGATTGGGAGCACTCATTAAAATATGACATGCTAAAGAGTTGATGTTGGACAAGCAAGACAACGTAATGGGTTATGTTTTCTTATATCTGAGATAAAGTATGTTGTCATGGATCCTCTAACATGTTGCGCTTGCCTTTCCCCCTCATGCTAGCCAAATTCTCAGCACCAAGTAGAGATACTACTTGTGCTTCCAAATATCCTGAAACCAGTTTTGCCATGAGAGTCCACCATATCTACCTATGGATTGAGTAAGATCCTTCAAGTAAGTTTTCATCAGTGCAAAGCAATAAAAATTGCTCTAAATATGTATGATTGATTGGTGTGGGAGAAATAAGCTTTATACGATCTTGTGATGTGAAAGTAATATAAGTGACGGACTGCATAATAAAGGTTCACATCACAAGGGGCAATATAAAGTGACGTTCTTTCGCATTAAGATTTTGTGCATCCAACCATAAAAGTGCATGGCAACCTCTGCTTCCCTCTGCGAAGGGCCTATCTTTTACTATTATCTTCTACCTTATGTAAGAGTCATGGTGATCTTCACCTTTCCTTTTTATTTTATCCTTTGGCAAGCACATTATGTTGGAAAGATTCTGATATATGTACCTAATTGGATGTAGGGGAGCATGAGTTATTATTGTTGACATTACCCTTGAGGTAAAAGGTTGTGGGGCGGAACTATAAGCCCCTATCTTTCTCTGTGTCCGATTAAAACTTCATAACCACAAGTATTGCGTGAGTGTTAGCAATTATGAAGGACTAGATGATAGTTGAGTATGTGGACTTGCTTTTAAGCTCTGACATAGACTCTTTCTGATGTTATGATAAATTGCAATTGCTTCAATGACTAAGATTATAGTTTGTTGGTTCTCAATAAGGTTTCTGATTCATAATTTTCCATTGTGAATAGATCATCACTTGAACATAAGTAATCATATGACAATATCTATATATGTTTTTGTTATGAGAATAATCATGATGCCTTCATGTCCGTATTTTATTTTTATCGACGCCTCTACCTCTAAACATGGGGACATATTTATTGTTATCGGCTTTCGCTTGTGGACAAGCGAGGTCTAAGCTTGGGGGAGTTGATGCGTCCATTTTGCATCATCCATTTATATCAATATGTATTACATTATGGGCTATTATTTCACATTATGTCACAATACTTATGGCTATTCTCTCTTATTTTACAAGGTTTACATAAGGAGGGAGAATGCCGGCAGCTGGAATTCTGGGCTGGAAAAGGAGCAAATATAAGAGACCTATTCTGCACAACTCCAAAAGTCCTGAAACTCCACGGAATATCTTATAATAAATAATAAAAAATCCTCGCCAAAGATGAAGACCAGGGGGGCCACACCCTGTCCACGAGGGTGGGCCCCCCCTAGGGCGCGCCCCCCTACCTCGTGGGCCCCTGGTGGCTCTCCGATGCCCATCTTATGCTTTATGAAGTCTTTCATCGAGAAAAAATAAGAAGCAACCTTTCGGGATGAAACTCCGCCACCACGAGGCGGAACCTTGGCGGAACCAATCTAGGGCTCCGGCAGAGCTGTTCTGCCGGGGACACTTCCCTCCGGGAGGGGGAAATCATCACCATCGTCATCACAACGCTCCTCTCATCGGGAGAGGGAAATCTCCATCAACATCTTCACCAGCACCATCTCATCTCAAAACCCTAGTTCATCTCTTGTATCCAATTCTTGTCTCCAAGTCCGGGATTGGTGCTAGTAGGTTGCTAGTAGTGTTGATTACTCCTTGTAGTTGATGCTAGTTTGTTTATTTGGATCATATGTTCAGATCCTTTATGCATATTATTACCCCTTTGATTATGAACATGAATATGCTTTGTGAGTAGTTACGTTTGTTCCTGAGGACAAGGGAGAAGTCTTGCTATTTTAGTCATGTGAATTTGGTATTCGTTCGATATTTTGATGACATGTATGTTGTCTAGCCTCTAGTGGTGTTATGTGAACGTCGACTACATAACACTTCACCATTATTTGGGCCTAGAGGAAGGCATTGGGAAGTAATAAGTAGATGATGGGTTGCTAGAGTGACAGAAGCTTAAACCCTAGTTTATGCGTTGCTTCATAAGGGGCTGATTTGGATCCATATGTTTCATGCTATGGTCAGGTTTACCTTAACACTTTTGTTGTAGTTGCGGATGCTTGCAATAGATGCTAATCATAAGTGGGATGCTTGTTCAAGTAAGTGAAGGAAATATGCCCTAGAGGCAATAATAAAGTTATTATTTATTTCCTTATAATCATGATAAATGTTTATTATTCATGCTAGAATTGTATTAACCGGAAACATAATACATGTGTGAATACATAGACAAACAAAGTGTCACTAGTATGCCTCTACTTGACTAGCTCGTTAATCAAAGATGGTTATGTTTCCTAACCATGAACAATGAGTTGTTATTTGATTAACGGGATCACATCATTAAGAGAATGATCTGATTGACATGACCCATTCCATTAGCTTAGCACCCGATCGTTTAGTATGTTGCTATTGCTTTCTTCATGACTTATACATGTTCCTATAACTATGAGATTATGCAACTCCCGTTTACCAGAGGAACACTTTGGGTACAACCAAACATCACAACATAACTGGGTGATTATAAAGGAGTACTACAGGTGTCTCCAAAGGTACATGTTGGGTTGGCGTATTTCGAGATTAGGTTTTGTCACTCCGATTGTCGGAGAGGTATCTTTGGGCCCTCTCGGTAATGCACATCACTTAAGCCTTGCAAGCATTGGAACTAAATGAGTTAGTTGCGGGATGATGTACTACAGAACGAGTAAAGAGACTTGCCGGTAACGAGATTAAACTAGGTATTGGAATACCGACGATCGAATCTCGGGCAAGTAACATACCGATGACAAAGGGAACAACGTAAGTTGTTATGCGGTCTGACCGATAAAGATCTTCGTAGAATATGTAGGAGCCAATATGGGCATCCAAGTCCCGCTATTGGTTATTGACGGGAGATTTGTCTCAGTCATGTCTACATTGTTCTCGAACCCGTAGGGTCCGCACGCTTAAGGTTACGATGACAGTTATATTATGAGTTTATGCATTTTGATGTACCGAAGGTTGTTCGGAGTCCCGGATGTGATCACGGACATGAAGAGGAACTCCGGAATGGTCCGGAGATAAAGTTTGATATATATGATAATAGTGTTTGGTCACCGGAAGGGTTCCGGAAATCACCGGAAGGGGTTCCGGATGTTTCCCGAAATGTTTGGGTATGAGAACACTTTATTTGGGCCAAAGGGGAAAGCCCACAAGGTTTTTGGAAAGCGCAAAAGGAAGTTTTGCGGAGTCCAGGGGCCAGACGCCAGGGTCCCTGGCGTCTGGGTCCAGACGTCGGGATCCCTGGCGTCTGGCCCTGGAGTTCGAGAAGGACTCTTGCCTATCGGGTGAAACCGACTTGGTGAAGGCTTTAACTCCAAGTTTCGACCCTAGGGCTCAATATATAAATAGAGGGACAGGGCTAGCACCAAAGAGAGATAAACAAACACAAGTTGATCCACGTGATCTATTCCTTAGCCGTGTGCGGTACCCCCAGCCACCATAGTCCTCGATAATACTGTAGCGGAGTTTAGGCGAAGCCCTGCTGCTGTAGTGCATCAAGATCGTCACGACGCCGTTGTGCTGACGGAACTCTTCCCCGACACTTTGCTGGATCGGAGTCCGGGGATCGTCATCGAGCTGAACGTATGCTCGAACTCGGAGGTGCCATAGTTTCGGTGCTTGATCGGTTGGATCGTGAAGACGTACGACTACTTCCTCTACGTCGTGTCAACGCTTCCGCAGTCGGTCTGCGTGGGTACATAGACAACACTCTCCTCTCTCGTTGCTATGCATCACATGATCTTGCGTGTGCGTAGGAATTTTTTTGAAATTACTATGAAACCCAACAGTGGCATCAGAGCCTAGGTTATTTATGTTGATGTTATATCCACGAGTAGAACACAAGTGAGTTGTGGGCGATATAAGTCATACTGCCTACCAGCATGTCATACTTTGGTTCGGCGGCATTGTTGGACGAGACGACCCGGACCAACATTACGCGTATGCTTACGCGAGACCGGTTCCCCCGACGTGCTTTGCACATAGGTGGCTTGCGGGCGACTGTCTCTCCAACTTTAGTTGAACCAAGTATGGCTACGCCCGGTCCTTGCGAAGGTTAAAGTGGAGTCTATTTGACAAACTATCATTGTGGTTTTGATGCGTAGGTGAGATTGGTTCTTGCTTAAGCCCGTAGCAGGCACGTAAAACTTGCAACAACAAAGTAGAGGACGTCTAACTTGTTTTTGGAGGGCATGTTGTGATGTGATATGGTTAAGACATGATACTGAATTTTATTGTATGAGATGATCATGTTTTGTAACCGAGTTATCGGCAACTGGCAGGAGCCTTATGGTTGTCGTTTTTATTGTATGCAATGCAATCGCGATGTAATGCTTTACTTTATTACTAAGCGGTAGTGATAGTCATGGAAGCACAAGCTTGGCGAGACGACAACGATGCTACGATGGAGATCAAGGTGTCACGCCGGTGACGATGGTGATCACAACGGTGCTTCGGAGATGGAGATCACAAGCACGAGATGATGATGGCCATATCATATCACTTATATTGATTGCATGTGATGTTTATCCTTTTATGCATCTTATCTTGCTTTGATTGACGGTAGCATTATAAGATGATCTCTCACTAAATTATCAAGATGTGTTCTCCCTGAGTATGCACCGTTGTGAAAGTTCTTCGTGCTGAGACACCACGTGATGATCGGGTGTGATAGGTTCTACGTTCAAATACAACGGGTGCAAAACAGTTGCACACGCGGAATACTCAGGTTATACTTGACGAGCCAAGCATATACAGATATGGCCTCGGAACATGGAGACCGAAAGGTCGAGCGTGAATCATATAGTAGATATGATCAACATAACGATGTTCACCATTGAAAACTACTCCATCTCACGTGATGATCGGTTATGGTTTAGTTGATTTGGATCACGTAATCACTTAGAGGATTAGAGGTATGTCTATCTAAGTGGGAGTTCTTTAATTAATTATATTAATTGAACTTAAATTTATCATGAAACTTAGTACCTGATTCGCATCTTGCTTGTTTATGTTTGATTGTAGATAGATGGCTCGTGTTGTTGTTCCGTTGAATTTTAATGCGTTCCTTGAGAAAGCAAAGTTGAAAGATGATGGTAGCAATTACACGGACTGGGTCCGTAACTTGAGGATTATCCTCATTGCTGCACAGAAGAATTACGTCCTGGAAGCACCGCTGGGTGCCAGGCCTGCTGCAGGAGCAACGCCAGATGTTATGAACGTCTGGCAGAGCAAAGCTGATGACTACTCGATAGTTCAGTGTGCCATACTTTACGGCTTAGAATCGGGACTTCAACGATGTTTTGAACGTCATGGAGCATATGAGATGTTCCAGGAGTTGAAATTAATATTTCAAGCAAATGCCCGGATTGAGAGATATGAAGTCTCCAATAAATTCTATAGCTGCAAGATGGAAGAGGACAGTTCTGTCAGTGAGCATATATTCAAAATGTCTGGGTATGATAATCACTTGATTCAATTGGGAGTTAATCTTCCAGATGATTGCGTCATTGACAGAATTCTTCAATCACTGCCACCAAGCTACAAGAGCTTCGTGATGAACTATAATATGCAAGGGATGAACAAGACTATTCCCGAGCTCTTGGCGATGCTGAAAGCTGCGGAGGTAGAAATCAAGAAGGAGCATCAAGTGTTGATGGTCAACAAGACCACTAGTTTCAAGAACAAGGGCAAAGGGAAGAAGAAGGGGAACTTCAAAAAGAACGGCAAACAAGTTGCTACTCAAGAGAAGAAACCCAAACCTGGACCTAATCCTGAAACTGAGTGCTTGTATTGCAAGCAGACTGGTCACTGGAAGCGGAACTGCCCCAAGTATTTGGCGGATAAGAAGGATGGCAAGGTGAACAAAGGTATATGTGATATACATGTTATTGATGTGTACCTTACTAATGCTCGCAGTAGCACCTGGGTATTTGATACTGGTTCTGTTGCTAATATTTGCAACTCGAAACAGGGACTACGGATCAAGCGAAGATTGGTTAAGGACGAGGTGACGATGCGCGTGGGAAACGGTTCCAAAGTCGATGTGATTGCAGTCGGCACGCTACCTCTACATCTACCTTCGGGATTAGTATTAGACCTAAATAATTGTTATTTGGTGCCAGCGTTAAGCATGAAAATTATATCTGGATCTTGTTTGATGCGAGACGGTTATTCATTTAAATCAGAGAATAATGGTTGTTCTATTTATATGAGTAATATCTTTTATGGTCATGCACCCTTGAAGAGTGGTCTATTCTTGTTGAATCTCGATAGTAATAACACACATATTCATAATGTTGAAGCCAAAAGATGCAGAGTTGATAATGATAGTGCAACTTATTTGTGGCACTGCTGTTTAGGTCATATCGGTGTAAAGCGCATGAAGAAACTCCATTATGATGGACTTTTGGAACCACTTGATTATGAATCACTTGGTACTTGCGAACCGTGCCTCATGGGCAAGATGACCAAAATGCCGTTCTCCGGTACTATGGAGAGAGCAACAGATTTGTTGGAAATCATACATACAGATGTATGTGGTCCGATGAATATTGAGGCTCGTGGCGGATATCGTTATTTTCTCACCTTCACAGGTGATTTAAGCAGATATGGGTATATTTACTTAATGAAACATAAGTCTGAAACTTTTGAAAAGTTCAAAGAATTTCAGAGTGAAGCTGAAAATCATCATAACAAGAAAATAAAGTTTCTACGATCTGATCATGGAGGAGAATATTTGAGTTACGAGTTTGGTGTACATTTGAAAAATTGTGGAATAGTTTCGCAACTCACGCCACCCGGAACACCTCAGCGTAATGGTGTGTCCGAACGTCGTAATCGTACTTTACTGGATATGGTGCGATCTATGATGTCTCTTACTGATTTACCGCTATCGTTTTGGGGATACGCTCTAGAGACGGCCGCATTCGCGTTAAATAGGGCACCATCAAAATCCGTTGAGACGACGCCTTATGAACTGTGGTTTGGCAAGAAACCAAAGTTGTCGTTTCTGAAAGTTTGGGGCTGCGATGCTTATGTGAAAAAGTTTCAACCTAATAAGCTCGAACCCAAATCGGAGAAATGTGTCTTCATAGGATATCCAAAGGAAACTATTGGATACACCTTCTATCACAGATCCGAAGGCAAGACTTTTGTTGCTAAATTCGGAAACTTTCTAGAGAAGGAGTTTCTCTTGAAAGAAGTGAGTGGGAGGAAAGTAGAACTTGACGAGGTAACTGTACCTGCTCCCTTATTGGAAAGTAGTACATCACAGAAAACTGTTTCTATGACACCTACACCAGTTAGTGAGGAAGATAATGATAACGATCATGAAACTTCAGAACAAGATACTACTGAACCTCGTAGATCAACCAGAGCAAGATCCGCACCAGAGTGGTAAAGTAATCCCGTTTGAAGTCATGCTACTAGATCATGATGAACCTATGAACTATGAAGAAGCGATGGTGAGCCCAGATTCCGCAAAGTGGCTTGAAGCCATGAAATCTGAGATAGGATCCATGTATGAGAACAAAGTGTGGACTTTGGTTGACTTGCCCGATGATCGGCAAGCAATTGAGAATAAATGGATCTTCAAGAAGAAGACTAACGCTGACAGTAATATCACTGTCTACAAAGCTCGACTTGTCGCGAAAGGTTTTCGGCAAGTTCAAGGGATTGACTACGATGAGACCTTCTCACCCGTAGCGATCCTTAAGTCTGTCCGAATCATGTTAGCAATTGCCGCATTTTATGATTATGAAATTTGGCAGATGGATGTCAAAACTGCATTCCTGAATGGATTTCTGGAAGAAGAGTTGTATATGATGCAACCAGAAGGTTTTGTCGATCCAAAGGGAGCTAACAAAGTGTGCAAGCTCTAGCGATCCATTTATGGACTGGTGCAAGCCTCTCGGAGTTGGAATAAACGTTTTGATAGTGTGATCAAAGCATTTGGTTTTATACAGACTTTTGGAGAAGCCTGTATTTACAAGAAAGTGAGTGGGAGCTCTGTAGCATTTCTGATATTATATGTGGATGACATATTATTAATTGGAAATGATATAGAATTTCTGGATAGCATAAAGGGATACTTGAATAAGAGTTTTTCAATGAAAGACCTCGATGAAACTTCTTACATATTAGGCATTAAGATCTATAGAGATAGATCAAGACGCTTAATTGGACTTTCACAAACAACATACCTTGACAGAATTTTGAAGAAGTTCAAAATGGATCAAGCAAAGAAAGGATTCTTGCCTGTGTTACAAGGTGTGAAATTGAGTAAGACTCAATGCCCGACCACTGCAGAAGATAGAGAGAATATGAAAGATGTTCCCTATGCATCAGTGATAGGATCTATCATGTATGCAATGCTGTGTACCAGACCTGATGTGTGCCTTGCTATAAGCCTAGCAGGGAGGTACCAAAGTAATCCAGGAGTGAATCACTGGACAGCGGTCAAGAACATCCTGAAATACCTGAAAAGGACTAAGGATATGCTTCTCGTATATGGAGGTGACAAAGAGCTTGTCGTAAAAGGTTACGTTGATGCAAGCTTTGACACTGATCCGGACGATTCTAAATCGCAAACCGGATACGTGTTTACATTAAACGGTGGAGCTGTCAGTTGGTGCAGTTCTAAATAAAGCGTTGTAGCGGGATCTACATGTGAAGCGGAGTACATAGCTACTTCGGAAGCAGCAAATGAAGGAGTCTGGATGAAGGAGTTCATATCCGATCTAGGTGTCATACCTAGTGCATCGGGTCCAATGAAAATCTTTTATGACAATACTGGTGCAATTGCCTAGGCAAAGGAATCCAGATTTCACAAGAGAACCAAGCACATCAAGAGACGCTTCAATTCCATCCGGGATCCAGTCCAGGTGGGAGACATAGAGATTTGCAAGATACATACGGATCTGAATGTTGTAGACCCATTGACTAAGCCTCTTCCACGAGCAAAACATGATCAGCACCAAGGCTCCATGGGTGTTAGAATCATTACGGTGTAATCTAGATTATTGACTCTAGTGCAAGTGGGAGACTGAAGGAAATATGCCCTAGAGGCAATAATAAAGTTATTATTTATTTCCTTATAATCATGATAAATGTTTATTATTCATGCTAGAATTGTATTAACCGGAAACATAATACATGTGTGAATACATAGACAAATAAAGTGTCACTAGTATGCCTCTACTTGACTAGCTCGTTAATCAAAGATGGTTATGTTTCCTAACCATGAACCATGAGTTGTTATTTGATTAACGGGATCACATCATTAAGAGAATGATCTGATTGACATGACCCATTCCATTAGCTTAGCACCCGATCGTTTAGTATGTTGCTATTGCTTTCTTCATGACTTATACATGTTCCTATAACTATGAGATTATGCAACTCCCGTTTACCGGAGGAACACTTTGGGTACTACCAAACGTCACAACGTAACTGGGTGATTATAAAGGAGTACTACAGGTGTCTCCAAAGGTACATGTTGGGTTGGCGTATTTCGAGATTAGGTTTTGTCACTCCGATTGTCGGAGAGGTATCTCTGGGCCCTCTCGGTAATGCACATCACTTAAGCCTTGCAAGCATTGGAACTAAATGAGTTAGTTGCGGGATGATGTATTACAGAACGAGTAAAGAGACTTGCCGGTAACGAGATTAAACTAGGTATTGGAATACCGACGATCGAATCTCGGGCAAGTAACATACCGATGACAAAGGGAACAACGTATGTTGTTATGCGGTCTGACCGATAAAGATGTTCATAGAATATGTAGGAGCCAATATGGGCATCCAGGTCCCGCTATTGGTTATTGATCGGGGATTTGTCTCAGTCATGTCTACATTGTTCTCGAACCCGTAGGGTCCGCACGCTTAAGGTTACGATGACAGTTATATTATGAGTTTATGCATTTTGATGTACTGAAGGTTGTTCAGAGTCCCGGATATGATCACAGACATGACGAGGAACTCCGGAATGGTCCGGAGATAAAGTTTGATATATATGATAATAGTGTTTGGTCACCGGAAGGGTTCCGGAAATCACCGGAAGGGGTTCCGGATGTTTCCCGAAATGTTTGGGTACGAGAACACTTTATTTGGGCCAAAGGGGAAAGCCCACAAGGTTTTTGGAAAGGGCAAAAGGAAGTTTTGCGGAGTCGAGGGGCCAGACGCCAGGGTCCCTGGCGTCTGGGTCCAGATGCCGGGATCCCTGGCGTCTGGCCCTGGAGTCCGAGAAGGACTCTTGCCTATCGGGTGAAACCGACTTGGTGAAGGCTTTAACTCCAAGTTTCGACCCCAGGGCTCAAGATATAAATAGAGGGGCAGGGCTAGCACCAAAGAGAGATAAAGAAACACAAGTTGATCCACGTGATCTATTCCTTAGCCGTGTGCGGTGCCCCCAGCCACCATAGTCCTCGATAATACTGTAGCGGAGTTTAGGCGAAGCCCTGCTGCTGTAGTGCATCAAGATCGTCACCACGCCGTCGTGCTGACGGAACTCTTCCCCAACACTTTGCTGGATCGGAGTCCGGGGATCGTCATCGAGCTGAACGTGTGCTCGAACTTGGAGGTGCCGTAGTTTCGGTGCTTGATCGGTTGGATCGTGAAGACGTACGACTACTTCCTCTACGTCGTGTCCACGCTTCCGCAGTCGGTCTGCGTGGGTACGTAGACAACACTCTCCTCTCTCGTTGCTATGCATCACATGGTCTTGCGTGTGCGTAGGAATTTTTTTGAAATTACTACGAAATCCAACAGTAAGAACAGCACCCAAGCACCGGTCCACCCACATATCAAATTATCAAAGTACCGAACACGAATCATATGAACGTGATGAAAACTAGCTTGACGATATTCCCATGTGTCCTCGGGAGCGCTTTTCCTATTATAAGAGTTTGTCCAGGCTTGTCCTTTGCTACAAAAAGGATTGGGCCACCTTGCTGCACTTTATTTACTTTTGTTACTTGTTGCTCGTTACAAATTATCTTATCACAAAACTATTTGTTACCACTTATTTCAGTACTTGCAGAGAATACCTTGCTGAAAACCGCTTATCATTTCCTTCTGCTCCTCGTTGGGTTCAACACTCCTACTTATCGAAAGGACTACGATAGATCCCCTATACTTGTGGGTCATCATGGAACGATCTGCATGTCGTCCTTGATGCACCAGAACAACCACTGCATGCATCGCGGCAGGGCGTTGATTGGGCATGCACGAGAATTTGGTTCTGCTCGCAATATGGATGATACCTGAACGATGAAGTGAACATGCATGCTAGCACGAGAGACCTATTTCCGCTATACAATACTTGAGTACTGATGTTCCTAGTAGTAGTAGTAGTAGAAGTATAACTGTGGTACACTTGATGGTCAAAATACTATTCATCCGGTCCTCACAGTGAAGTGACAACACCCTGCGCCTGACACTAGTCCAGGCGGTGTGTTCGGGTTACCAAAGTCAGCCTCACCCTATGCACTTTGCAGTCTGTCACCGCCGCTATACAACACATTGGCGCCTCGCCTCGTCTCCCTCTCCGCTCCCATAGCACCACTCCATCTCCATCTCCTTCTCCGTCTCTGTTTCCGTCTCCATCTCACTGTGCCCCCGCGTACTGTCGCCTCACTCGCCTCCCCCAGTACCACTATTCCCTCGCTAGCCGCTCTAGCACCGACATCCTTCTCCCCCATAAATCAAGCCCCCTTCCAAACTCCACCATGGCCGAACGCGAACCACGCAGCATCCATATGAGCCGCGATTGGAGCAATCTCCCAAGTGACATCCTCGACCTCTGTTGTTCGTGTATGGATATGTTGAGCGCCTTGCGGCTGGCTGCATGCTCGAGGGACATGCACACGGCCATCATCGAAGCGAGGCCTAAGCTTTTCAAGACACCCTACTTGCTGCTATCTGGTCTTGCGAGATTGGCTCACCATGATACGGAGGCGTGCATGATGCTCCTCGACTTCAATCCGATCTCCATTAGCCGAAATTTCTTTGTAGGTATGTAGTGGGTCGCCATACATGATTTCCCTCGACATCGATCCGATCACCATCGCCCGAAACTTCTTGGCAGGTATGTACTGGGTCGGCATGAACTCCCACTGGATGGCTGCCTTTAGAGAAGACGGTAAAAAGTTGGTGCTCGTGAACTTCCAGACCTCCCATGAGATTATCCTTCCTCCGTTGGATTATATAGAGTATTACCATCGCGGTCCAAGTCATCTAGATTACTATGTCAGTTGGACGGACCTTGTTTTGCAAAAGATTGTAATCTGCCAAGTGCCCACACGACATGCAAATTACGCAGACTTCAAGCTAATTGCCTTGTTCGACCGCGGACTCGCCTATCTTTACGCTGGTGCCTTCTTTAGCTGGAGACAACTCGGCTCGCAGTGGATCATCGTCAAAGCTGATACACACTTCTGCGATGCTATTGAACACAATGGCATCATCTACGCGATCGACAAAGCAGATGGCACTGCGTATTGCTGGGACGGTGCATGTAAGTTGTTTCCGTCTCATGTTAATGATGACGCCATGACACTGTTTGAACTTTTTGCGATGATTGGCATATCCCTGTTTGAGCAGAATTGGAGTAGAACTATGGCAATGTATTAGAGACGCCGTAAATCAACTATATTCGGAATGAGTTAATTCATGCGATTGTGACCATGTCATTACAGCCAATTTGTACCCTGAATAATCAAATGGTTAGGAATATATGGATATTATCCTCATTTTACAGTAATCTATATACTACTACTAAATATGAGTGTGTATCAATGGCCATGTTAGTTTCCTCATTTTCATGATGTAGAAACATGCACCACACTGTTGGTTTCATCTAACCATACATTAGGGAAGTAAATGTGCATATGGAGAACTCTATATTTGGAAGTAGTGAAATCCTGCAATGCTTACCAAGTGTACATACCTATATTCGCTCTTCAGCAATCAATGGCTAGAATAATATCCTCACAAAAAATTTGCCCACAGAACACGAGTATATAACAACGCATGGTCTGTTAGTTACCTTGAAGAATTTGTTTGTGAGGACAGAACATGATTACATAACATGCATGACATGGTAGTTTCCTGTGAAGAATCGATTGCGAGATAACATGAGTATAACCATGCATGGCACTTCTATATTTTCGAACCCAGTATACATTTCCCTGTATTTTCCTCCCAGTTCCAACAGGGACATATCAATGATGTTTCTTGCATTATCCTACTCATACTCTGAACAATGTTGATCTTACATTAACAATGCATGTCCTTTTTGATATGATGTAGTGTCCCTACAGTTACTGCCCTTTGTAATCACACCACCTTTGCCAAAAACAGGGAAGCACAACTGGTTCCTCGCTCGATCATACGATGGCAAAAGACTGATGATCATTCGGACACATGAGATGGAAAAGTTATATTGCAAAAACCCCACTGTATACAAGCACCGTGTAATACGTGAGTATCCAGACAGTGGTTGTTACGTCTATGAGCAGGATACCAGCTTATTGAGGCCTTTAGGATTTTTTAGTTGGAGGCGGATAAACAGCCTTGGTTCACACTCTCTGTTTCTCGGACCCAATTATCCAATTAACCGGGAGATCACCGTTGGCAAGGACCTTGATGGTAGAGAGGCTCTGTTTGCTATGGAAAACTGTGTCTACATGGCGAGCCCTAGGAGTTCGGGAGCAAACTGCCCTGATTGTCAATGATACAGCCTGCAGCCAAAAGAAGGTGAGAATGACAAAGGCATCCGGATTAACTTTGATCCTTCGATGTCTCAATTACGACAGGCAGTGATGTGGTTCAAGCCTTCAGGTTGATAGGTAATTGGGTTGTTGCATCGAAAGGGTGGAGTACTGGTGTCTCCGGATCACTGGTCATTGAAGCGGGGCTGCAAATTATGATGGTGTTGGATCATCTCTTCGAATGACTTTGTTGTCTTTGCTGCTGGTTCTGGATGGGTAGTTCTTTCTTTTGTTATGCATATTCCTTCTCATTGGGTCATCCTCGTCTATGTCACTCTTACTATGTAGTAGTTGCTTCTGTTTAGAATGTCATTCTCGTATGGATCACGAGAGTCTGAGCGCTGCAGATGGGTGCCTTTTGGTGGTGTAGCAAGACTTCTTATGAACTATCATGTCTTGATGTTTATGTCAGTAGTAGTCACTAGTCAGTGTTTGAATGTTGTATATATCGTTGTTTCAAACTATTTATTGTCTCAAACTACTGGTGGGCTAAATGAGGGCATCACCATTCTCCAGTGTTCAGAGTATATCTCCTTTTTCCAAGTTATATAATTTGAGCTCAGTGTCTTTTCGATGATGTACACTTGTTTGGGCCAGTGAGGTGTCGTTGAATATGGGCCGAGTAGTAACGCAATGCCAAACAGGTCAATTATGACTCTCAAGCCGGGCTCTCAAAAGATCCTGAAAAAAAGGCTGGGCTCTCCAAAAAAGAAAGAATAAGGACTCTTAGGACGACATGTGGGTGCCACCGGTGTTTTCGTGCGCTTGCGCACCGAGAGCATATTGGCGCGTGCTCGAAATTCATGCTACCTTTTCATCCCCAGTCTCCCGCCCCTCCCCCACCTCTGGAATCTCGATTCCTACTACAGTTCCCCCAAATCCCCCTCCTGTACTCCCTGTACTCAAGCACACTATCATGTCGCCGGTCAACGCGGATCTCCGAGCCGGAGATCCTGAGGTCCGTCCTGCCTTCGATCGCTGCGTGTTGTCGCTCAACAGTGGCATGGCGGCGCTTGACGACCAGTTTGCCGGCAAAGTGCAGATGGTAACCATCAACGGCGACCGGCCTCCCGTCTCGCCGGACGACCTTGTCAAAGCTCTTGGCATTGCGCACGGCATCCAAATAAGTGACTTGCGCGTCGAAGTCTGTCCGCCACCGGCTGATTTCTTCGTCAGGTTCCGGACAACTTTTGACTGCAGTCGTGTGTTCGAATCTTCCTGGCGTTTGTTTTGCGATGGCACACTGGTGAGCTTTGATCGGTGGCACCCAGGATGGCGCTCGGTGCAGTCTGAGCTTGAGTTTTTAACAAAGCTGACCTTCCACGGCATGCCTCGACATTCTTGGAACAGCGAGTCCATGAACGAGCTTATCAACGACCTTGGAGGTGAGCTCGTAAGTATGTTTGTTCCTCCAGACAGCCGGGCTCTGACGGTTATGGCATGGATGAAGAAGCCGTCCACCATACCGAAGGTGATTGGTGTTGAGATACCAGTGCAGGAACCGGGGTTGTACTATTCGTCGCCACCAAGGCCGCCGCGGACCACGTTAGGGATGTACCTGTACCGAGTGTTCGTTCATGTCGAAGAAGTGGTCAATCCATCAATCAAAGTCCTGCCGCCGCCGCTGGTGCCAGGGTCCGTCGATGATGTCCATTACAGGAGTCAACGTCAGACTTTCCCCGTGTTGCTCGGAACGATGGATGGCACAGGGCCTACTCTATCGCGCGGCGGAGGCCACTACTTCTTTGGGAGAAGAGGCAGGGTTGGCTGCCTGGATGTGCTCTAATTTGAGGTAACAACTGAATCTTGTCAGATACTAGTTAAATCCGAGCTATGGGTGTGAAGCACTGATATGCCAGTACAGTTGATTGTGACCTGTTCTAATTTTGTACCTGAACTTTTTTTAGAAAGGGTTGTACGTCAACTTAATGTGCTAGCAGAACTTATTGTGTTGTCTGTCTGTTTTCTTTGCACAACATTCAAGATATTTCCCCGTCATTGATAAAGACGATGAACCGTTATGTACGACTTCGTTGGTTTCAACATAGCCCTTCCCGTAGCGATCCACTGCTTCCATCCTGATTGTGCCGCCTGCGTGAAATTTTTGTATGCAAGTTCAGTGTGCTATGATGTTCTATATGATTGTGTCAACTATATAAGTTTTTATTGAGCATCAGCAATGCATATGGCTGAAAGATGTATTTACGAGCATCGACCGATGGGTCTCTCTCTCTCTCTCTCTCACGCACACACACGCGCACATGCACAAGTGGGACCCGTTGAATTATTTATTTGCTCGTGACAGCTTTTAATTAGGTTCCACTGTAATCTAAATTTTTTCTTAAGTTATTAATTGAGCTCAGTGACTTCAAAAAGTTGTACAGAAGCCTTGTTTGGGCCTTTCCGGCGTCGCTGAATGTGGGCTGAGTAACCATGTTAGGTTGTACTATACTACACAGGCCTGTTTTTTCAACATCAGCAATGCAACTGGGCCGACAGTTGTACACAATATCCGGGTCAACTTGTTATTCTCCGCCCCGCTGGGCTGCAAACTTTCCTAGGAGGTATGCATTAGGCTTAACAAGAAAATGGACTTTAAGAAATAATAAATGGGATGTAATTATAATAACTGGACAGTTACTATGCACCAAACACGTAATTAGTTTGAAAAATATATTATTTTTGGAATCTAATTTTTTTAATTCCATTACTTGTTGCCCGTGCAATATTTCATTGGATTTTAACGTAATACAACTTTATTTTGAAATTATATTTAACCTGACTAGAAATTTTGGATAAAAATATTTCGGATCCCATCAAAATTTGGGGATTTTTTTTGAATTCTGTTTTGAGCGGTTGTTTGAAATTATTAATCGTTGTCCTAACTAGAAGTTGGCTTGTACTTTTAACAAACTGTAAATGGGATGTAGTAAATTCCACTAGAATTAAAAAATGGGATGTACATCTTACAAATCGCAAATGGTCTATATGTTCTCTGCCAAATCCGAGTTGTGGGCCTACTAAGTTGCCGCGTACCAAGGGATTTGTCAACTTAGTCAATATAAACGATTCTAGCTGCAGTGATCATACGATGTCCATCCAACGGCCGTAGTGCTTTTTCAACCTCTGGTCTTCTTGCTCCAGCCACCCAAAGCAGCGCCGGTCGTGTCGCGTGCTCCTACCTCCCGTGGCCGGCTGTGATGTCGCAGAGGCCTCACCGCCCCGTACTACTCCCACCGCTCGCCAGGCCATCCCTCTACTCACCCACACCCCCTGTTATTCTGCGGCGATGGCAGCCTCACACCGCAGCCGAACCAGTGAACCCTCGTATTCCTCTCCGCGCGGGCTTCCGCTGCTGCGTCTTCCCCGGCTCCATGTCGTCCCCTTCCTAGGGCTCGCCGTCATCCAGACCACCGCCCTGGTGCTCTCGGCGCGGCGTGGTCAACGACCGACTTCCATCGGAAGAGGCTGACAGCTGGGTCCAGGCGGCCGCAAGGAAGTGCCTCCTTATTACACGCAAAACAATTATTCCTCCACCTGACAGCAAGGACCCACTGGAAGGGCCACCTTATTTCACGAAAAAAATGTTTCCCCCCTGACTGCTGGGACCCACCGGACGGGCCAACGTATTTCGCAAAAAAAAACGTTCCCCCTCCTGTCAGCTCGGACCCACCGGAAGTGCCTCCTTATTACGCACAACAAAATAAATACTCCCCCTGCTAGCTGGGACCCACCATGGTGGGAGGCTGACTTGTGGGCCTACTAAGTTGACTGGGATGAGGGCCTTTGTCAACTTTAGTCAATATGAACGATTCTAACTCCGGTGACCGTATGATGTCCATCCAACGGCCGTAGTGCTTCTTCAACCTCTGGCCTTCTTGCTCCAGCCGCCCAAAGCAGCGCCGGTCGTGCCGCATGCTCCTGCCTCCCGTGGCCGACTGTGCTGCCGCGGGGGCCTCACCGCCCCCTACTATTCCCACCGCTGGCCAGGCCCTGCGGCGACGGCAGCCTCACACTGCAGCCGAACTAGTGAACCCTCGTACTCCTCTCCGCGCGGGCTTCCACTGTCGCGTCTTCCCCGGCTCCCCGTCGTCCCCTTCCTAGGCCTCGCCGTCGTCCACCGCCCTGGTCCTCTCAGCGCGGCGTGGTCAATGTGGTCAAGGAACGACTTCGATCGGACGTGGACTGTACGTGGAGAGGCTGACAGCTAGGTCCACGGCCGCAGCAAGGAAGTGCCTCCTTATTACGCGGAAAATAATGATTCCTCCACCTGACAGCTAGGACCCACCGGACGAGCCAATGTATTTCGCGAAAAAAAAACATTTCTCCCCGACTGCTGGGACCCACCAGCTACATCTTCGCACGCAAGGAAGTGTGTCCGGGCAAAAAAACAATTCGCCCCCCTGACTACTGGGACCCACCAGCTACATCTTCGCAGGCAAGGAAGTGCCTGACAGTCGGGACCCACCTGGTCGAAACGTACGTAGCGTTGTCATTCTAGTCGCGAACGTGTACGTACATATATACTGGTGGATCTAGAGGCGCGCACGTGTCGTAGTAGAGGCGCGTACGTGTCTTAGTAGAAGCTCGCATGTAGCATGTACACGTATGTACAACGGCCAGGGTGCAAGAAAGAAAATACGGCCACGTTTGTGTACATACGGGCGGGGTCTCGAACGCCTACTCGCGCATACGTACGGCCAGGGCTCGTGTACATGGCTGGGTCGGAACGGAGAAACAGCGTCGTCGTCGTGTTCATGAGGAGGCAACGAAATGTGTCGTGTTCATGGGGAGGCAACAGAATGTGTCGTGTTCATCGGGAGGCAACGGAACGCGTGGGAGCCAACCGGCTGGGTCGGAACGGAATGCGTGGTTCATCGAGAGGGCTTGGACGGAACAGGCGATGGAAACAAGGCCTAGTGTACCGCACAACGGAGGAAACGGACCTCCTATGTTCGGAACGGGGTCCTGTTGATCGCGAGGGGTTTGGCGTACCGCAAAATGGAGGAAACGGACCTCCTACGGTCAAAACGGGGGTCCTGTTGATCGGGAGGGGTGTGGCGTACCGCAAAACAGACGAAACGGACTTCCTACAGTCGAGATAGGGGTCCTGTTGATCGGGAGGGGTGTGGCGTACCGCAAAACGGACGAAACGGACCTCCTACGGTCGAAACGGGGGTCTTGTTCATCGGGAGGGGTGTGGCGTACCGCAAAACGGGACTCCACGGGATACTGTTCATCTCCACCGTCGACCTCCTCCAGCCTCCACGGGCTACCGTCGACCTCCTCCAGCCTCCACGGGCTCCTGTTCATCCAGCCTCCACC
>NC_041392.1:40092910-40094357 GCF_002162155.2 Triticum dicoccoides
TCACTGTTCATCCAATCAATCAGCTTCAGTTAGCAGCAGTAGCGAAGGAACTGCTCGATCGGGTTCAGTTAACAGCCATCGATCAATTGCTCGGGTTCAGTAATGCGTAGCCTGTAGTGCAATCACTCGGGTTCAGTTAGAGCCTAACGCCTCGCTTGGGTTCAGTTAGAGCCAACGCCTCGCACACACGCGCGTACGTGTACGAGAGAAACGCGCATCGCTCGGCCACCGACCTCCCACCGTAACTGGGAACTCCCTGAAATTTTCCTCCCCCTCGCTTCTACCACGATTTTTTTGTCATGGACGGCTCAAAGAATGTCATGCAGCTGCGTCTCCTGCCCGCCCAGGACAAAAAGCCCATTTTCTATCTTGATTTTTTGTCATAGAAGTAGGAGCCCACCACATCTATGATGATACCGGGTTTTGTCACAATTATCGTCATAGAAGTGTCATATGTATGATAGAAAAAAAACTCGTTCGGCCCAAAATGTCACGGATGTGTCTTTTTTTTGTAGTGTGTAATACTCATATCATCAAGATCAATCAAGAAGGAAGTAGGGTATTACCTCCATCGAGAGGGCCCGAACCTGGGTAAACATCATGTCCCCCGCCTCCTGTTACCATCCGCCTTAGATGCACAGTTCGCGACCCCTACCCGAGATCCGCCGGTTTTGACACCGACATTGGTGCTTTCATTGAGAGTTCCACTGTGTCATCACCATAAGGCCTGATGGCTCCTTCGATCATCAGTAATGATGCGGTCCAGGGTGAGGTTTTCCTCCCCGGACAGATTTTCGTATTCGGCGGCTTCGCTCTGCGGGCCAACTCGCTTGGCCATCTGGAGCAGATCGAGAGCTACGCCCCTGGCCACCAGGTCAGGTTTGCACGATCACGACGAGCATGATTTAGCTCTACCGTCGGACACTGTTCAGAAGATCACACCGGCAACAACTCCGGCCTTCAATCCAGAGCAAATCGCGCCATCCGAGGACGGGTGGATAGACCCCGCCATGGAGGCCGCACTCTCAGTTGCGATAGAGACGGATACTGACCTTACCCCTCACGAGAGCCGTCATGCCGAACCACTGGATTCATCTCCAGCCACGGACTCCGAGCTGCCTGCGCCCGTGCCTATCGAATCCGATTCGGCGCCGATCATGGAGTTTACCTCCGCGGATATCTTTCAGCACTCGCCCTTCGGCGACGTGCTAAATTCGTTAAGGTCTCTCTCCTTGGGAGGAGAACCTTGGCCGAACTATGTCCAGCTAGAATGGGATGCGGACGATGGAGAAATTCGCTACCCACCCACCACCCACTTAGTAGACACTATCGACGATTTAACCGACATAATCGACTTCGACTCCGAAGACATCGACGGTATGGACGACGATGCAGGAGACGAACAGGAACCACCGCCTATAGGGCGCTGGACCACCACCTCATCATA
>NC_041392.1:40094657-40110356 GCF_002162155.2 Triticum dicoccoides
GTGGATACCCCCAAAGAAGGCAATGGCGACAAGACAGCGGAGGATGACCCCTCCAAGAAGAAACCCAGGCACCGACGTCAGTGGCGCCACTCTAAGTCCCGCCATAGCAAAAGCAATGATACCGGCACAAGAGACAATAACACTCCGGATAGTGCCGAAGACGATGACAATCCCCTCTAGCCAGATTTAGAGCAGGAGGATGAACAAGCTAGCCCTCCAGAACAGGCAACAAATGGAGAAACGGAGGATGACAATTACATGCCCCTCTCCGAAGACGAGGTGAGCCTCGGCGACAAAGAATTTATCGTGCCTAAGGATCCCATCGAGTAGGGGCGCTTCAAGCGCCGGCTTATTGCCACAGCAAATAGCCTGAAGAAAAAGCAACAACAGCTTCGAGCTGATCAAGATTTGCTACCAGGCATATGGACCGAAGTCCTTGCGGCCGAGGAATACGAACTCGAACGCCCCTCCGAGAGTTACCCAAGACGCAGGTCGCTACTCGAGGAGGAAGCAGTGAAACCAACTTCACCAGCGTACGATGCGGCTGACCGGCCACCGCATGGCCGAGATAGAGAGGCGTTTCAGCCTGAAGTTCAGCCTGCACCCCGCCGCCACTTAAATAAAAATACCAAGGCCCGGGGCAACACGCGGGACCCGCGAGATGAATTGGAAAGCAGGGCAAAACATGCAAGCTCGATATACGGGTCACGGGGGTGCGCACCAACGCGGGACGATGACCGTCACGCCGGATACACTAAAAGTCAATCCGGCCAGGCCGAATACAGCAGACAAGACTGATATGAACTGCGTCGTGATATAGCCCGGCACAGAGGCGCCGCACACCCCCTATGCTTCACTGATGAAGTTATGGATCACGAATTCCCGGAGGGTTTTAAACCCATAAATATCGAATCATACGATGGTACAACAGATCCCGCAGTATGGATCGAGGAGTTCCTCCTCCATATCCACATGGCTCGCGGTGATGATCTACATGCCATCAAGTACCTCCCACTAAAACTCAAAGGACCAGCTCGGCATTGGCTGAATAGATTGCCAGCAGACTCCGTCGGCAGTTGGGAGGATTTGGAAGATGCATTCCTTGACAATTTCCAGGGCACTTATGTGCGACCACCAGATGCTGACGACTTGAGCCGTATAACTCAGCAGTCAGGGGAATCGGCCACGCAATTCTGGACGCGGTTCCTAACTAAGAAGGACCAAATTGTCGACTGTCCGGATGCTGAGGCCTTAGCGGCATTTAAGCATAACATCCATGACGAGTGGCTTGCCCGGCATCTCGGCTAGGAGAAGCCGAAATCTATGGCAGCCCTCACGACACTCATGACCCGCTTTTGCGTGGGCGAGGATAGCTGGCTGGCTCGCAGCAAGAACACATCAAGGAATCCGGGCACTTCAGATACTAAAGATGCTAACGGCAGACCACATCGTAACCGACACAAGCGCTGCAATAACAACGATAACGCTGAAGATACGACAGTCAATGCCGGATCCAGAGGCCCTAGATCCGGTCAGCAGAAAAAGCCATTCAAAAGAAGTACTCCGGGCCCGTCCAGTTTGGACCACATACTCGATCTCTCATGTCAAATTCACGGCACCCCCAATAAGCCAGCCAATCACACCAACAGAGAATGTTGGGTGTTCAAGCAGGCCGGCAAGTTGAATGCCGAAAACAAGGACAAGGGGCTGCATAGCGATGACGAGGAGGAGCCCCGGCCGCCAAACACGGGAGGACAGAAGAGATTCCCCCCACAACTGAAGACGGTGAATATGATATACGCAACCCACATTCCCAAGAGGGAACGGAAGCATGCACTAAGGGACGTCTATGCGATGGAGCCTGTTTCCCGAAAGTTCAACCCGTGGTCCTCTTGTCTGATCACCTTCGATCGCAAGGACCACCCCACTAGTATCCGTCATGGCGGATCCGCCGCATTGGTCAGCCTGAACCTGCTTTATCAGGATACAGTGCGCAAATTGGGTATAGATCCCTCAAGGATCAAACCCACCAAAACCGCATTTAAGGGTGTCATCCC
This sequence comes from Triticum dicoccoides, assembly GCF_002162155.2. Classification (NCBI taxonomy): domain Eukaryota; kingdom Viridiplantae; phylum Streptophyta; class Magnoliopsida; order Poales; family Poaceae; genus Triticum; species Triticum dicoccoides. Next base: position 40,096,715 of record NC_041392.1, read on the forward strand.
AGGTGTAGAGGCCCATTGCACGGGCTCAATCACACTGGAAGTGGTCTTCGGATCTCCGGACAACTTCCGAAGGAGGAGTTAATCTTCGATATTGTCCTGTTCTGCAGTGGCTATCACGCACTGCTCGGGCGAACCGCATTTGCAAAATTCAATGCGGTACCGCATTACGCATACCTCAAGCTCAAGATGCCAGGACCTAGGGGGGTCATAACAGTCAATGGCAACACAGAGCGCTCACTCCGCACGGAGGAGCACACTGCGGCCCTCCCAGCATGAGCACATAACAGCCTTTTAAGGCAAACCGCCAATTCGGCGATATAGCCCCCGGACACCGTCAAGCGAGTCCGGAGTAACCTGCAGTAGGATCGCCTGGCACGTTCAGAGCTTGCCTAGCAATTCGGCCCCCGTCCTAGTCCCAGTCAAGCGACGAAATCCGTGTCGTGCGTACATAATTACGCAATGAAAATACCATGGGCATAGGCCGGGGCACGATCAGGACACGCCCCACAATGCGGCTCAACCGCCCTAGGGGCTGCCTACCTTCATCATTCTTTCTCTTTCAGTACCTTACTCTCTAGAAGCCCTATCCGGCAGTACGATTGACGGACACATAATACAACAACCAAGGGGGCAGGAAGCTACGTCGTACAATGGAATCCCCATGTGGTACCTGATAATGAGCAAAATACCTGCTTTAAATACCAGTCTGCAGCTTGTCCTATGATATGACATGTCAAATAGTCCTATTTTTTGCTTATTTCACTACTTGTATCAGTACGCTTCGACGTATTCTTTAAATAACAATGCATAGCATTAGTCTATTATTGCATTATCTATTCTTTTTCATATGTTTATTTACGACAATCAGCACCCGTACATTCTGGTACGGCCAGTACGCCAGGGGCTTTCATACACCCCATAATACGGTGTGAGAAGTCCGAACACTTTTGACAGTGCGGCACCCCAAACTTATAGCATTATATGCATCAGCTTCGAATCATGTCTTGGGTCAATAGTTGGGTTTGCCCGACTCCCATGTTTTGGTACCTTATGTTCCGCCATACAGGCTAAGGTAGCACTGGGAGAACTACTGCGATCGTGTCCCGGTTCTTCCGGACGAGCACCTCAGTAGAGAAAGCCAAAACTGACTATCATGATAATGCGAGAGATGGTCGTTGTTCGAGAGGTCTCAAGTCCTTAAAGACTTTTTCCGTTTCGGGCGAGGAGTCGGCCTTGTCTGACTTAGGCGTATATAGCGCCCCAAATTCGGCCTTCCGAATACTAGGGGCTTCGCCAAAATTTAAAATTGTAGACTTCTATGGCTAAGTGAGAGTGATAAAGCATTATAGTCCGATTGCCTGGTTCGTTGCGCTGAGCACCTCCCTCGGAGGACCCAAAAATGGGAAAAAGAGTGCTCAGATTTATCCCGAACACCCCAGTACTAGTTGCATGGGGGCAGAAGCCGACGACTGGCCAACTCTTAGATTTGATAAACGGCCGCATAGAAGGTAATATTTTAAATTCGAAAAGCGTTGCATAGCGCAAATGAACTAGTTTTCACATTACAGGATCACATGAGCACGTTCATTCAAAAATTACATCTTTGGCACACTCCTCCGCCACAATACGGGCACCCTTCAGGACACCGTCATAATACATTTCGGGTGGCGATGCTCCTTGCCCTGCGGTGGCCCCTCCTTCACCAGCTTCTTGGCGTCCATCTTCGCCCAGTGCACTTTCGCACGGGCAAAAGCCCTGCGTGCACCTTCGATATAGACGGACCGCTTGATGACTTCAAACCTAGGGCAGGCATTCACAAGCTGCCTCACCAAACTGAAGTAGCTGTTAGGCAGGGGATCATCAGGCCACATCCAGACTATAAGGCCCTTCATGGCCTGTTCGGCCGCCTTGTGGAGCTCGACCAGTTGCTTCAGCTGGTCGCTCAAGGGCATCAGATGTTCGGTCCCAGTATACTGAGACCAGAACAACTTCTCTGTCGAGCTCCCCTCCTCGGCCCGGTAGAACTCCGCGGCATCTGACACACTACGGGGTAGATCTGCGAACACTCCTCGAGAGCTTCGAACTCGAGTAAGTAAAAAGAAATTTTATTTCACGTGCTTGCTTTGCATAATGAATGCCTTACCCGACGCTATCTTATTAACCGCCTCAATTTCCTGGAGGGCCTTTTGGGCTTCGGCCTTGGCATGTTTTGCGCTTTCAAGGGCCTTCGCAAGCTCGGACTCTCGCGTCTTAGAGTCAAGCTCCAAGTACTCGTTCTTCTTGACGAGAGCCTGGAGCTCTTGCTGCACCTCGCCCACTCGGGCCTCTTGTTTTTCTCGCTCGATGCGCTCCTTGGCCGCTTTGTTTTCAGCCTCGGACAGCGCCTTCTTCAGGGTCGCCACTTCGGTCATGGCCCCTGGCACATTCATGATGATCCTATTATTTTGCAACCAAATCTCTTTTTTATATAGACAAGGTATTGCTTACCTTTTCTCTCCTCGAGCTGCCTCTTGGCAAGGCCGAGCTCTTCCTCGGACCGCTCAAGGTCCTGCTTTAGTGCAGCGACCACCAAAGTACGTGCGGCAGTGGCCAGCAGTGAAGCATGCATATTCACATAGACATACTATGATTAGAGTCTTGTGATTATTATTTGATCCTCTATTCGGCTTTTCTTCGCGAACGCCAAACAGAGCATCAGGGGCTACTGTCTATGTGGTAATATTTCCCTATCCTTCAACTACTTACCTGAAAGCCTGTTAGGAGGCTGGCACAAGCTTCAGTTAGTCCGTTTTTGGCGGACTGCACCTTCTCGATCACCGCACTCATGATAGTACGGTGCTCTTCATCAAGGGAAGCGCTGCGAAGCGCTTCCAGCAAGTTGTCCGGTGCCTCTGGATGGACTGAGGATAGCGGCACGGGCGGCTTACCCCTTTTAACAGGGGGTCACTTGCCGGAGTCCGGAACCACTGGAGGTTCCGGCGCATTGTTCGGCTAGGGGCTGAACTTGGAGCCCGCAGGAGTCTTGCTCCCTTTACGCCCAAGGTCCGGAAGGTCGCCTCGAGGCGCCTTCGGGACTACCTCCCCTCGGCTTGGTGCCCTTTGGGACAACACCTCGACGTTGTCCGTGGGGTGAGGGGAAGAGGCGGTTGGAAGTGAATCGCTATTCATATCCGACGGGTCCAAAGAACCATCCGACGAAGATACGTCGATGCGGGCTCGGGGCAGACTAATCATGTTCGGCGTGATGAGAAGCAGTGCAATAAAACATACCATGAATTACAATGGAATCTGGATACTTACGACTTTGCCAGGGGCTTGTCCTTGAGCAACCACTCATCGTCGCTATGGGCGGCTGTCATGGAGCAGTCCGGAAGGAGGGTCCTTCTCTTCTGGGACCCTTCGGCCTCCCCGGTTGGGGCGACCTTCCTTTTCTTGTCTCTCCCGGCTGGGAGGGAGAACTTTCCTCTTCCTCCTCCTCGTCTTCATGGGAGGAGTGCGCCTCGGAGTTATCGGACAATGAGTCTGATATCACCTGACGCCGGAGACCCTTTCGGGTCCCCGTGGCCTTCTTCTTGGCCTTCTTCTCCGGCACCTCATAAGGTGCCGGAGCCAGCATCTCCGTTAGGAGAGCATCCACTGGATCTTCGGGCAGGGGGGCTGGACAGTAAATCTGCTCCGTTGTCTCGACCCAGTCCTGGAAAATGGTGTGGGGGTTTAGATCCCGCGCATGGTCAAACTGGGGAAAATGAACATCTTATAAAAGACTTACCGGATTCGCAGGGCGCTTCGCGCTAAGTCCGCGGTCCTCGGTAAGGGGAGGAGGTACCTCGGCGCCCTTGAACAGCACCCTCCAGACGTCCTTGTGCGTCGTGCCGAAGAGCTCTCGCACGTCTGGTGCTCGGCCGGGTCGAACTCCCACAAATTGAATGCCTATCATTGACACGGGAGGATCCGGCGGAAGAGCATGACCTGGACCACGTTGACAAGCTTGATTTTCTTGCTTATCATGTTCCGGATGCATTTCTGGAGTCCGGTCAGCTCCACCGATGGACCCCAGGACAGGCCCTTCTCTTTCCAGGAGGTGAGCCGCGTGGGGATTCCGGATCAGAATTCGGGGGCCGCCACCCAGTTGGTGTCGCGTGGCTCGGTGATGTAGAACCACCCCGATTGCCACCCCTTTATGGTCTCCACATAGGAGCCCTCGAGCCATGTGACGTTGGGCATTTTTCCCACCATGGAGCCTCCGCATTCCGCTTGCTGGCCGCCCACCACCTTCGGTTTGACATTGAAGGTCTTCAGCCATAGGCCGAAGTGGGGCCGGACGCGGAGGAAGGCCTCGCATATGACGATAAATGCCGAGATGTTGAGGATGAAGTTTGGGGCCAAATCATGGAAGTCCAGCCCATAATAGAACATGAGGCCGCGGACAAACGGGTGGAGGGGAAATCCCAGTCCGCGGACAAAGTGGGTGAGGAAAACTACCCTCTCATGGCATTCTGGAGTAGGGACGATCTGCCCCGCGTTGGGCAGGCGGTGCGCAATATCCGCGGCCAAGTATCTGGCTCCCTACAGCTTTTTGATGTCCTCCTCCGTGATGGAGGATTTCATCCACTTGCCTCCCGCTCCGGACATGCTTGGAGCGGTTTGAGGAGAAAGACGCAAACTTGGGTGTTGAAGCTCGAGTGCGCTAGAATAGATGAGCAAGGAGGAAGAAGGCGTGGGTGAAAAAGGTGAAACCCTTATACCTTTATAAAGGCGGACGAAACTGTACGCCCCCACCTGCCTAGTAAACTAGCTTATTCCCTAAGCGCCATAATTGATGGCGCGGTTGGGTTACCCACATCTGTATTGATGAGAATCCCGTGATAAGGGGACACGATCTCTGCTTCGACAAGACGTGCCAAGGAAACCGCCTCGCAATATGCGCCGAGGCTGGTTGAGAAAAACGGTTGGAATAATGACCGAGCCATGGTGTGATGTCATGCTACCGAATGTGTCAGCAGATTAGATTTGTGGAAATATTATTCTCTCTACGGTGGCATGTGGAAATTGTTTTGCAGAGCCGGACACTATCCTTGTGTTCAAAATATTCTATGGAGTATTTGGAGGAGGAACCCGCCTTGCAATGTCGAAGACAATCTGGGCACCGGACTCATCGTCATTGAAGCCTGGTTCAGGGGCTACTGAGGGAGTCCTGGATTAGGGGGTCTCCAGACAGCCGGACTATATCCTTTGGCCGGACTGTTGGACTATGAAGATACAAGATTGAAGACTTCATCCCGTGTTTGGATGGGACTCTCCTTGGCATGGAAGGCAAGCTTGGCGATACAGATATGAAGATCTCCTCCTTTGTAATCGACTCTGTGTAACCCTAGGCCCCTCCGGTGTCTATATAAACCGGAGGGTTTAGTCCGTAGGACGACAACAATCATACCATAGGCTAGCTTCTAGGGTTTAGCCTCTACGATCTTGTGGTAGATCAACTCTTGTAATACTCATATCATCAAGATCAATCAAGCAGGAAGTAGGGTATTACCTCCATCAAGAGGGCCCGAACCTGGGTAAACATCGTGTCCCCCGCCTCCTGTTACCATCCGCCTGAGACGCACAGTTCGGGACCCCCTACCCGAGATCCCCCGGTTTTGACACCGACAGACACAAGGCCTCCACGAGGGTGGAGGGCACGCCCTACCCCCTGGGCGCGCCCCTGCCTCGTGGGCACCTTGTGCGCTCTCCGGACTCCGTTTTCTTGCACGTTACGTATTTTGGTCGGTAAAAATTCATTATATAATCTCTGGAAGATTTTGACTCCCGTATCACACAATTATCCTCTGTTCTTGTTTCGAGCTATTTTCTGACAGATCTAGAACATCATGACGTCTCCAAGTGCTCCCAAGGACAAGTTCTTCGAGAAGGTCATCAATCCTTACCTCGCGGAGGTGCTGCGACACCCTCAAGCCATTGAGATGCGTGATGGGTTGCTGCACATCCGCAATGTTGAGGGACCAAAGGGGACCGGAAGCGTGGAGATGAGGCTCGAAGCAATGAAGCAACGGGTTTACAAGTGCCAGGGGATGGTGGAACGTGGACTCAACGCCAACCACATGATGATCGCGGAGTTCACCAACAACCACAAGCCGGATGCCAAGAACATTGAGGAGGCCATCTTTAAGATTCACGAGGAGATCGAGCACCTCCAAGCCCAAATCTATGACCTGCAAAACCAAAACTGTGAGTATGAATACAGATTCAAAAGGATGAGTTTGGCCGCAGATTTGAGGATCTCAGAGACTCGATCATCCTTCTATGATGGGGAGCCTATGCCTTGGAATACAGACGACAAGCCTACATCATCATCAACTCCACCATCTTCTTCACCAGCAAAGGAGACATAATCACATGGGTATGGGCACTCCCATTGGCAACTCCCAAGCTTGGGGGAGGTGCCCCGGTATCGTATCACCATCACATCTCTATCTTTACCATTTTTCTTAGTGCGATCCTTTCAGTAATATCTTGATCTAGTAGAATAAAGTTTTAGTATGATCTAGTTTTGAGTTTTGATTTATGATCCCTTTATGTAATAGAGTCCGTGAGCTATATAATAAAGATCAGTGTTGAGTCAAGGGCTTGATTATCTTTGCTATGATCTTGAGGGGATAAAAGAAAAGAGAAAAGAACAAAAAGAAATAAAAAGAGATCATATTGATCTTATGAAAAGTAATGACTTCACATAGAAAGAGTATGATGATTAAAAGTTGTTGAGAGTTGACAAACATAGTTTTGGTCATCGTTGCAATTAATAGGAAGTAATAAAGAAAGAGAGGTTTCACATATAAATATACTATCTTGGACATCTTTTATGATTGTGAGCACTCATTAAAATATGACATGCTAAAGAGTTGACGTTGGACAAGGAAGACAACGTAATGGGTTATGTTTTCTTATATCTTAGATAAAGTATATTGTCATGGATCATCCAACATGTTGAGCTTGTCTTTCCCCCTCATGCTAGCCAAATTCCTTGCACCAAGTAGAGATACTACTTGTGCTTCCAAATACCCTTAAACCCAGTCTTGCCATTAGAGTCCACCATATCTACCTATGGATTGAGTAAGATCCTTCAAGTAAGTTGTCATCGGTGCAAGCAATAAAAATTGCTCTCTAAATATGTATGATTAATTAGTGTGGAGGAAATAAGCTTTATACAATCTTGTGATGTGGAAGAAATAAAAGCGACGGACTGCATAATAAAGGTTCACATCACAAGTGGCAATATAAAGTGACGTTCTGTCGCATTAAGGTTTTGTGCATCCAACCCTAAAAGCGCATGACAACCTATGCTTCCCTCTGTGAAGGGCCTATCTTTTACTTTTATCTTCTACCTTATGCAAGAGTCATGGTGATCTTCACCTTTCCTTTTTACATTTTATCCTTTGGCAACCACAGTGTGTTGGAAAGATGTTGATATATATATATATATATATATATATATATATATATATATATATATATATATATATATATATATATATATCTAATTGGATGTAAGTTGGCATGAATTATTATTGTTGACATTAACCTTGAGGTAAAAGGTTGGGAGGCGAAACTATAAGCCCCTATCTTTCTCTGTTTCCGATTAAAACTCTGTAACCACAAGTATTGCGTGAGTGTTAGCAACTGTGAAAGACTAAATGATAGTTGAGTATGTGGACTTGCTGAAAAGCTCTAACATAGACTCTTTCCGATGTTATGATAAATTGCAATTGCTTCAATGACTGAGATTATAGTTTGCTAGTCCTCAATAAAGTTTCTGATTCATACTTTGCATTGTGAATAGATTATTACTTGAGCATAAGAAATCATATGACATTATCCATATATGTTGCTATTATAAGAATAATCATGATGCCCTCATGTCCATATTTTATTTTATCGACACCTCTACCTCTAAACATGTGGACATATTTATCGTTATCGGCTTCCGCTTGAGGACAAGCGAGGTCTAAGCTTGGGGAAGTTGATACGTCCATTTTGCATCATGCTTTTATATCGATATTCATTGCATTATGGGCTGTTATTACACATTATGTCACAATACTTATGCCTATTCTCTCTTATTTTACAAGGTTTACATGAAGAGGGAGAATGCCAGCAGCTGGAATTCTTGGCTGGAAAAGGAGCAAATATTAGACACCTATTCTGCACAACTCCAAAAGTCTTGAAACTCCACGGAAGTTATTTTCAGAATATATAAAAAATACTGAGCAGAAGAAATACCAGAGGGGACCCACACCTTGGCCACGAGGGAAGGGGGGGCCCCTACTCCCCTAGGCGCGCCCTCCTGCCTCGTGGACCCCCTGTTGGCCCTCCGGTGCCCATCTTCTTCTATGTGAAGTCTTTTGTCCGAAGAAAAATCATAAGCAAGCTTTCGGGGCGAGACTCCACCGTCATGAGGCGGAACCTTGGCGGAACCAATCTAGGGCTCTGGCGGAGCTGTTCTGCCGGGGACACTTCCCTCCGGGAGGGGTAAATCATCACCATCGTCATCACCAATGCTCCTCTCATCGGGAGGGGGCCAATCTCCATCAACATCTTCACCATCACCCTCTGCTCTCAAACCCTAGTTCATCTCTTGTATCCAATTCTTGTCGCCAAGTCTGGGATTGGTACATGTAGGTTGCTAGTAGTGTTGATTACTCCTTGTAGTTGATGCTAGTTGGTTTATTTGGTGGAAGATCATATGTTCAGATCCTTTATGAATATTAATACTCCTTTGATTATGAACATGAATATGCTTTGTGAGTAGTTACGTTTGTTCCTGAGGACATGGGAGAAGTCTTGGTATTAGTAGTCATGTGAATTTGGTATTCGTTCGATATTTTGATGAAATGTATGTTGTCTCTCCTCTAGTGGTGTTATGTGAACGTCGACTACATGACACTTCACCATTATTTGGGCCTAGAGGAAGGCATTGGGAAGTAATAAGTAGATGATGGGTTGCTAGAGTGACAGAAGCTTAAACCCTAGTTTATGTGTTGCTTCGTAAGGGGTTGATTTGGATCCACATGTTGCATGCTATGGTTAGGTTTACCTTAATAATTCTTTTGTAGTTGCGGATGCTTGCAATAGGGGTTCATCATAAGTGGGATGCTTGTTCAAGTAAGAACAGCACCCAAGCACCGGTCCACCCACATATCAAATTATCAAAGTATCGAACGTGAATCATATGAACGTGATGAAAACTAGCTTGACGATAATTCCCATGTGTCCTCGGGAGCGCTTTTATCTATATAAGAGTTTGTCCAGGCTTGTCCTTTGCTACAAAAAGGATTGGGCCACCTTGCTGAACTTTATTTACTTTTATTACTTGTTGCTCGTTAGAAATTATCTTATCACAAAACTATTTGTTACCTATAATTTTAGTGCTTGCAGAGAATACCTTGCCGAAAACCGCTTATCATTTCCTTCTGCTCCTCGTTGGGTTCGACACTCTTACTTATCGAAAGGACTACGGTAGATCCCCTATACTTGTGGGTCATCAGTAAACTACTCACACATCATCGGAGAGGCTATGGTGTTGATGTAGAAGCCCTCCGTGATCAATGCCCCCTCCGGCAGGACGCCGGAAAAGGCCCCAAGATGGGATCTCACGGGTACAGAAGGTTGCGGCGGTGGAATTAGTTTTTCGTGGATGCTTCTGTTGGTTTGGGGGTATGTAGGTATATATAGGAGGAAGAAGTACGTCGGTGGAGCAACGTGAGCCCCACGAGGGTGGAGGGCGCGCCCAGGGGGGTAGGCGCGCCCCCCTGCCTCGTGCTCTCCATGTTGATTACTTGACGTGGACTCCAAGTCCTCTGGATCACGTTTGTTCCAAAAATCACGTTCCCTAAGGTTTCGTTCCATTTGGACTCCGTTTGATATTCTTTTTCTGTGAAACACTGAAATAGGCAAAAAACAGCAATTTGGGCTGGGCCTCCGGTTAATAGGTTAGTCCCAAAAATAATATAAAAGTGTATAATAAAGCCCATTAAACATCCAAAACAGAATATAATATAGCATGGAACAATCAAAAATTATAGATACGTTGGAGACGTATCAAGCCCATCAGTAAATTCAGTCTGGCGATTCAAATAGTAGAACTCTCTGAACAGTTCTATGGTGGGCTCTTGCTGAAGGTAAACTTCGCAGAAGACTTGGAAATTGCAGATGTTTAAAACAGAGTTGGGTCCTATATCTTGCGGATGAAGTTGAAAAAAGCTCAGTATGTCACGGAAAAACTTTGAGCCGGGTGGGCTGAACCCCCGGAGCAAATGGTCAGTGAAAACTATAACCTCGCCCTCCTTGGGTTGAGGAGGGACTTCTATGCCTGGGACCCTCCAATGAATGACCTCTTTCTTGGCTAAAACACTAGTTTGAACAAATTCATTCAGTATTTCCTCGGTAACCCGGGAGACGACCCAGTTGCAGGACATAACGGTTCTTGCTTTTGACATTATGAACTACAAAAGAAAGTGTTGTCGGGTTAAGAATTATACTGTTAAGCCGGTCAAAGTTATGAGGATGAATAAGCAAAGCATGGTTAAACCGGAGAATATCACCGGGTTATACAGGTTATGAAGCATATGATGGCAGCTTAAACGGGGCCTAATGTTATATGTCGAGTCACGGTTTATGGTATAACCTGCCATGGCAGTTATGGTACTTCAGATCTATCAGTGAAAATTTTGCTAAGTGATGGACAAACAGATTTTGCAGATTCGGTCTATAGTTTTGGATCTACCGTAGTTTGAAAAAGAAAAGAAAATTCTAAACCTAATGGTTGCGATAGTGGAGAACTAGTGTGCTTGAGGGATTTCTACATAAAAAGATAGTTTCTATGATTGGAAAGGAGCGTTAAACTACTTCTGCGCTGCTTCCACGATGTTTTCGGATTAAACTGAGCGTGCTATGAAGGAATGATGAAGAACGGCGAAGAACACTGACGAACAAAACAAACCCTAATGCAGACCTGAGGTATGAAGGGATGAGTACTTACAGATGCTGATGGACAGCGGTGGCGCGCCGGCGGTGTCTGGTCTAGTCAGGATGATGCAGCGGCCTGATTTGATGCAACGGACGAAGGTCGGCAACGGCGGAGCTCGGGTCTGCAAAGGAGACGCGGGGAGGAAGACGAAGACGAGGAGGCGAGGGGGAAAAGGTGAAGACAAAGACCCCCCCCCTATTTATAAGGCAATGATCAGATGGCATGCGCAGGAATCGAGGAGGCCGAAAAATGGTTATGAGGTTATACGAACGCCTCGATTTTGGGGATATCCATTAAAACAAAGATCCGTTGAGATATATTGGGCTCTATGTGAAGTTAATGCAAAGATGACATCATGGCAGGTTAGCATGATTCTGTGAGCTGACGTCATTGTGGGTTATAGCAATTTCATAAAAGTTAACGATGCAAGATTTTCCTAAGTCAAGTATTAAAGGTTGATGTGAACAAGTTCAAATCAACCTGGGCCTAATGTTGGGGATATAACTATTGGGTATGACCCGCCCAGGAGGGGACAGGTCATGCCACTAACGGCTTAAGGAGAGAAGGCCCAGGAGGATGATGAGGATGGCGGTCCATAGAGCAAGCTTATTGAAGGCCCAAGACCTGGAGGTGACTTGAGGCCCATGGGTTTGAACCGCCATGTTTTGTAACTTGTATTGTAAGGCAAGTTTAGTTAGTCAACGAGCCGGACACATTGTGTATGAGCCGGTCGGGACTCTGTAAGCCACTGGGCATCAACCTGTGTATATAAGGGGTGACCCGGCGGCGGGTTAGGGCAAGAAACAAGAAGTCGAGAACTAGGTCAAGCGTATTCGCTCCCTGGTAACCGAAACCCAAGAAATATAACCCCAAACTGGGTAGGCCTTTACCTCATTGCGAGGGGCCGAACCAGTATAAACTCTCTGCATCATTTGTCCCGATTAACACCTTCAAGCTAACCTCATCGCGATGGCTCCACACTTAAGTCCTTTCGCTATGGCATCTGCCGTGTTAAGTCCATGACAAAAAGTTATGACGATATCCAAGGCAATGATTATGTAATATAGGCATCACCTTCGTGTCAAGTAGACCGACTCCTGCCTGCATCTACTACTATTACTCCACACATCGACCGCTATCCAGCATGCATCTAGTAGAGTATTAAGTTCATAAAGAATGGAGTAACGCCTTAAGTAAGATGACATGATGTAGCGGAATAAACTCAAGCAATATGATATAAACCCCATCTTTCTATCCTCGAGGGCAACAATACAATACGTGCCTTGCTACCCCTACTTTGTCACTGGGTGAGGACACCGCAAGATTGAACCCAAAGCTAAGCACCTCTCACATTGCAAGAAAAACCAATCTAGTTAGCCAAACCAAACCGATAAGTCGAAGAAAAATACAAGATATCAAATCATGCATATAAGAATTCAGAGAAGATTCAAACATTATTCATAGATAAGCTGATCATAAATCCATAATTCATCGGATCTCGACAAACACACCGCAAAATAAGATTACATTGAATAGATCTCCAAGAACATCGAGGAGAACATGGTATTGAGAATCAAAGAGAGAGAGAAGAAGCCATCTAGCTACTAGCTATGGACCCGTAGGTCTGTGGTAAACTACTCACGCTTCATAGGAAGGGCAATAGGGTTGATGTAGATGCCCTTCGTGATTGAATCCCCCTTCGGCAGGATGCCGGAAAAGGCCCCAAGATGGAATCTCACGGGAACAGAACACTACTAGGGAAAAGGCTAGCAGCAGCGCGGGTTTTAGGCCTATCAGCAGCGCGGGTACCCGCGCTACCCATAAGGCGCTACAGCTAACGTATAGCAGTAGCGCTGGTCCACCCGTGCTACTGCTACACAAGTGTTGCAGCAGCGCGCTTAAAGGAACCTCGCTGCTGCTAATAGCTATAGCGCGCTTCCCCTGTGCGCGCTACTGCTACAACCGCGCTGCTGCTAACTTTTCTCCACTCGCTACTGCTAATTTTAGTAGTTTTTTGTTTTTTTAGCATATTTGTTTTGTATTTGAACAGGCTTTATAGAAGAATCTTTAGCACATACAAATGTCATCATGATACACATACAAATCCCTGCGAGACCACAAATGTAATCATAGCATATACATACAGATAGTCTCGTCATAATCATCATCCAACACAAAGTGGTATCTTGTCATCATCTCAAAAATAGCGATACATGCAAGTCTCGAATACTTGCAACTACAACGTCATCCATCTAAACAAAGGTATACGCGAGAAGAGCTATCACTATGAGTGAGAGCGGAACTATGCAGTACACACTACTAGGAAAAGGGCTATAGATGGAAATGGCACTAATGGCGCACCAGACATGTGGTGCGCCATTAGTATATACTAATGGCGCACCACCTTCTGATGCGCCATTAGTGTTGAAACTACTAATGGCGCACCCTGCCTACGGTGCGCCATTAGTACCAAATTTTTTTTTTGAACTAGTGCGCCTGTCCAAACATACTAATGGCGCACCGTGTGTGTGGTGCGCCATTACTAGTTAAACTAGTAATGGCGCACCATGCCACGGTGCGCCATTAGTAACCTTGGCCACCACTTCCACCGAATGC
>NC_041392.1:40111505-40116243 GCF_002162155.2 Triticum dicoccoides
ATACCAGATACTAATGGCGCACCACTGGTGCGCCATTAGTAAAAATTACTAATGGCGTGCTGTTAGTGGCGCACCACAGATGCGCCATTAATGGCCATAATAGGTGCGCCATTAGTAGAGGTTTTTCTAGTAGTGACATGAGATGGCGGTTACGAGACCTCTCTCGCGCTAGCGTGAACCTCAAGTAACTAGCTTCTCCTTCTTGTGTGCTTTTGAAGCCTTTATGGCTGGCGTCCGAGAACCCATTCACTTGCGCCTGACACTCAGGCCACTCGTTGTACACCCCCGGAACCTTCCCTTTGTACACGACATAGCAGTTCCATCTCGCCATCAAGAAACTATGTACCTGTTAGAGATGCATGTTCATGAAGAGGATGTACAATCATATATATGCAACAAAATATACTAGAGAACACTGAAAAAGAAAGGGTTAGCAACTAGATGCAACATACAGTACGCAAATTAATTAACTAGAGATACGCAGGTCATCGTACGCAAACTAACAAAGTAGCGTTATGAAACTTCGGCAGGGATCGTGGACATCACAAAGTTGCATCACTACAAATAGTATACAAGTTCAACTGACATATATCATCATCATCGGCATCATAGATCACTAGAAGTTCCATCCTTCCATATCATCGAGGATGGACCCTAGCTTCTTGAACGGCATGAGGTCTAGACGTTGCATGCCTATGCGAGTTCGGACGTCAGCTCACGATATAGAGCCGTGGTGGAACATCCCCTTCTCATCGACGACTTCTTTCAGGATGATCATCACAATGTCGCTTTGGATGCGAAAGAAGTCATCTCTAAGTTTATAATCCGCTTCTCCATGAGATTCTAGCCACTTGTGGATATGATCATCATTTCTGCTTCTCATGCGAAGCTTTTGGTGATCCGTGTTGAACTGATTCATGAGATGGAGGATGTACAATCCATCCTTCTTGCTTGGTTTTGGGACTTGGATGCAGGAGAAGTTCGTTTTATGCGCGAAACCCATCTTCTCGTTCCTTTGTTTCCTGATCTGCATGTGGCCACCTCTAAAGCTAAAGCCTTGGAGAGCATCATCTAGAATATTCATTATGTGGGTGTAGTCTTTTTTCTCGTAGTCTCTGGAAGGGTCAAAATACACGGCGTGGGAGACTTGCGGATAAAGAACGATAAGGATGGCACGCCCGTTGCTGCGGGGAAAAGACACCTCAAATTATTCCCCATAGAGAGAGAAGGAATGATTGAAATGTATGAAAGGGTTGTTCGAAACTGACTTACTTTGGATGATAAGGCACGAGGACAATTTCCCGGTCCTTATTATGTACCATGAAGTTTTGGAGGTAGTCCCTAGCAGTTTCACGCTCAAAGTCGCCGAGACTCAAGAAAGACTCGTGCATGTAGTACGGATCCTCCACACAGATTTGCGAGACTTCTTCACTGTTCATGACAGAGCTCATATGTAGCGCAAAAATGCGGACGATTGTAAAATCGAGCCGCCTTGTCAGAAACATCTCAAAGATATGGTCAAACTGCAGGAAGAACACCTTCACGGGCCGTGTCTCGACGTAGCACTTCCCCTAGGCACACGAGTCGCGTATGTCGGATATCCTGGATCCTTTGAGGCTAGTAGGCTTTTCTCAGTCGACAGCACATGGTCGTGCAGTCTCCTGAGATCCCCTGATAGTGCCTCCAGTGGTTTCGGCGGTAGCATCATTTGGCTGCTATGTGCTCTGGCTTGTTTGGAGGCAGCTATCTTCCCCGATCTCTTTCTCTCCTTTTCTTGGGCACACCTTCTAGACCCTTCCTTAACCCCTGCCCCAGTGTTCCCGGGCTAAGTATTGTACGACCCTCGCGCTGGGATAGTTGAGCATGTGTTGAGGCGGCATCTTCAGGCGTGTCCTGTGAGGATTTCATGAAGAGAGACTTTTTGCAATCCCTGCTACGACCTTCCTACCCGGGCATATCATCCATATCCTCATTAGCAAGCTGATAGCCCGATTCGTCATATGGTTGACTCATCAATTCTATGTCACAGTCATACGCGTTTGTATTGAGGAAATCCATAGGGTCGACCTCCGTCTCATCATCCATTCTCTGTTCTACAGGACAAATTACATCAGCCAGCACTATTGCACCCCCTTCATCATGTCGTCCGCCGCTCTCACCCGGCACTACAGGAGTTGGTAATTGCGTAGGCGGGGTGGTGGTCTCGCACATGCTTGTTGATGTGTGGTTATTGGTGTGCTCTCGGCCGGCTCCAGACGAATAAGATTCTTCGGCCATAGCAGCACCCAACCCTTGCAGCTTCCAATCCGCGGCGGGGTCTCGTCGTCCGCTCCCACATGCTGTACTGGAGGAGGCAAATCCTCGTGCCCCGATTTCACACTGGACAAGCTAACCCTAAAGTGCCCAGCAGGGATCGGCTGATTGTGGAACGTGGGTTGCAAGGGCTCCATTATCATCCCCTTTCCCACGTCCACCTTCTGGCCTTTGATCAAGTAGAGTATGGTGCACGGGGTTTCTTTCGCCTGCAAACACATATGTCTGTGGCGTAAAACATCCGAAAGGCAACAAAAATGGATAAATATATATATATATATATATGTTGGTGCGACATGTAATTACCGTGACAGCGTCGAGCTCAACCAAAGACGAAGGCCCACCAAGCGCGCCAGAGACTGAGGACGGGCTGCTATGAGCGGGAGCGGCTGCGAGAGGAGGCCCAGTTGCGTGAGCAAGTGATGGTGCGATGGTGTTGTTGTTCATGGAGTTGCTCCCGACAAAACTGGGCAACGGGAAATCATGTACCGTCTTGTCTGGATTTTCCTTCGTCCAGTTGATGATAACTGGAACCAAGTTAGTAGCAAAATCATTTCTGTAGGCAGTTACAGCTGCATTGACTGCCTGCTGTAGCAACTCATATTTGTCCTCGGCTGCTTTTTTCGCGTCCTCAGCTGCTTTTTTCTCGACCGCAAGCTTCACCTTCGCGTCGATGTCCGCCTGACTAAACTTCTTTTTCTGCTTCTTGGCCTCCGGGCCCTCGTTGTAAAACACCTTCCACGTGGCGCCATCTCCAGCGCCGTGCACACGACCATATTGCGGCCGCTGGCCCAAAGGGAGTCCCTTAAGTTCGTTCAAGGGCCGGTTGAGAGGGGTGTCCCACTTGGGCCTCATCGGAGAAGTAGGGTTTTCGGCTGCAAGATGGTGTTGCTTCTCCAGTAGTCTAATCAATTTCCTCGTGATCTTGTCCGTGTAAAAAACCTTTTTCTCCTTGTCCCACTTGTAGCGGGCCCTGATGAAGTCATGCTCCAAGGGGTTGGTAAACTTCGTGAAGGGGTCTGGGAGACCCGCGGCTTCACGTTCCGCGTCCTCCTTATCCCATATGGGCCTTTTACCGAGGTAGCCACGGCTTCCGAGGCGATGCTTCCCCGTGTTCCTTTGCTGAAGGCTCTTGAATTCTGCAGCCTTAGCCTTGGCATCCTCGATAGCGCAAGTGTCCTTGAACTTTTCGAACTCCTCTTCCGTAAGTGTCGAATTTTCCTCCAGAATCTTGGACAGGGGTTCCTCAGCCTCAATAGCTTGTTTCACCCTCGATTTCCAGGAGGCCAAATCATTGCTGAACATGCCCATGGCGTGATTCTTAATCTTTTTCATCTTCGGATCATCCCACAGTTGTTCTATGTTATCATCCCAATCGGGGAACTTGAATCTCTTGTGCAACTTCGTTAGGAGCAACTGCGTCAAATGTTATTTACTCCTTAAGTCATCATCGTTGATGCTCGCGCATTCCCGTAGGATGCATCCTACTTGGTTCCCATAGCACTTACGAGGTTCTTCCGGCTCTAACGGCTCAAACTTGCCAGGTGCCATCTTAGTGATCACAAGTCGTCCAATCCCTAGTTTGTTAGGTTTTCGTATCCTCTGCTTCTTATGCCTCTTTTCGGTACCGGCATTGCCGCCGGTATCTTCCCCGATGGTACCTTCCCCACCAGTCTCGGCGCCGCCATCGGTGTCGGCGCCGTCAGTGTCGGTGTCGGCGTCAGTATCATCATCGAGGCGGACCTGCAAACCTTGCTTAGCAGTCAAAAAGTCGAGGTAGTCTTGTTCACCCTCATAATCCATCTCGTCTGCATCTTGATCAGAAGGCCCAGTTTCTTCATTGTTCGACATGTTTCCTATGATTAAGTGTCCTCATTTATTTCTAAAAGTATGAATAAATGAGAAATGAGATAAAAAGAAATCTATGTGCCAGCACTCGATATGCCAACTATGTAGCACAAATCATGCCTTTATTCACGGGAAATTTCGGCATGACCTTCGCTAAAAAATGGACATATCGAGCGCCTGAAATTCACCGGAATGGAAATGAATCAACATTCCGGGCGTAACATAGGCAACTCGGATCATTTACCAAAACATGACATGTCCAAAACATGACATATCCACATATCACATGTCCAGTTCAAATTTGCATATAAATTCAGCAAATTTTGAAACCTATCTAAATTCATAACTAAATAGATAACCTAATTAACATAAATACAACCTAAGTAAATTAACCCTAGCTAGCAGAGAGAGAGAGGGGGTGGTTTACAGAGGGCGCAGGGCGAGGAGGCAGGCCCGACGACGGCCGAGGTTGGGAGGGGAGGAAGCAGAGGAGGGAGGTGAGGGCCGACGGGTCAGTGGCGAGCGCCGGCGCCGGGGGCGAGCGCGCCTGGGTCGCGGGGGGCGGGGTTGGAGCCGA
>NC_041392.1:40116609-40134586 GCF_002162155.2 Triticum dicoccoides
AGCTGTAGCTCTTTTTCACTAAAGCGCTACTGCTATAACCAGTTTCCTTTTTTCTTTTCCTCAGCATAATAGGAACATATATATTACATCATTGGACCCTTGCATAATAATGACTAAGTGTGTATACAAAATAGGAACATATATATATTACATCATTGGACCCATCCATAATAATGGCTAATTAAGTGTGTATACAAAATAGGAACATATATATATATATATATATATATATATATATATATATATATATATATATATATATATATATTACATCATTTGACTGATTCCTCAGCCCTGACGTTTTCGTTTTTGAGTCAGCTTCTTTCCCTTCTTGTTCGTCGAAGAATAATTGAGCCCCTCATTGTGACTTTGCCTTTTCCATGGAGTACGATTTTTCTTTGGTAATGTAGTATTGATTCTTCTTTTGACGTATACTTCATCATCATCGTCATCTTCCCTCATTGGGTTGCCGTAATGATCATAGTCTTCCTCGTTGGCGACTCCATCCATTCCAATAATGTTTCTTTTGCCTTTCCTCACGACAACACGACTGATTGCATGGGTCGGTTATGAAGAAGCATTGTGTCACGTGCTTAGCGTGTACCCATGGCTCGTTTTTTGTGATAGCGTTCACGGTAGCGCTCTTGGCGTCGAGTATAGTCATGGTAGTGAAAATCCGGCTTTCTCTTTCGACATTCTTAGCCCATCTGACACGGAACATCGTCGTGTTGTGCAGTCCAGAGTAGTCAAGCTCCCAGATCTCCTCGACCCTTCCATAAAATCGTTCAGTTGCGCCGTTGTCGCTGCCGGTCATGCATTCAATCGTCACCCTGAGTTCTGATATTCATCACTGTCCATATCTTTGGCCTCCGTGTAGAACGTGTATCCGTTGATATCATATGCCTGATAGGTTACGAGGTTGGGTGAGGGGCCATGTGCTAAGGCGTATATGAGCAATCCGTCCTTAGAGCCCTCCTCCGGGGGATTAGCAATAATATGCTCTTTGAACCAATGCAAGAAAGTGGAGTTGTGCTCTCTAGTAACTTTGGCGTCCGTCCTGCATACCCCTCGGTCACGATACTTCTTTGCGATAATTTCTTTGTGCAGTGCCACGAAAGGATCTACCTCGTCTAGGTGTTGTAGCACTACCAAGTTTTCTCTATCAAAGTCGATGCGTCGATCTGAGTATGCCACGTGCAGTTCCCTGCGACCGTTGCAGTGACCTTCTCCTTCGAGCCTCCCATCGTGCTTGTTAACGGGCAAACCAACACTAACACCAGGCGGCTGGTCTACGCCATATAGAAAATTCTCACAGAAAGAGATGCACTCTTGTGTCAAATAGCCCTGGACGATGCTTCCATCCGGACGGGACATGTTACAAACGAATCCTTTTATGATCCCATTCATCCTCTCAAACGGCATCATGTTGTGCAGGAATGACGGCCCCAGGTCTATTATGTCATCCACAATATGGACACACAGATGCACCATCACGTCAAAGAACGCGGGCGAGAAGTACATCTCAAGCTCATTCAGTATCACAATGATCTCTTCCTGTAGCCTTCGGAGCTGCTTCACACTGATCGACTTTCGAGAGATGACATCAAAAAAGTTGCAGAGACCAATAAGCATGTCACGGACGTGCTTGTCCATTATCCCTCTAAGGGCAACAGGTAATATCTACGTCATCATCACATGACAGTCATGAGACTTCATCCCGCTGAACCTTTTCTTGTCCGTGTCTAGATATCTACTTATCTTGCCACAATAATCGGAACTAACTTTGACTCCGGTAAGGCACTTAAAGAATTGATTGATCTCAGCCTGACTTAAGGTGAAGCAAGAAGGGGGGCAATAATCCTCATTCTTTATTTTCTTGCCCTTCTTCTCCCATGCCTTTGTCTCCGTCTCTGTCTCGTCTGACATTTTACGTGGTGGCATGTGCAGATCTTCCCTGATTTCCAAATCTTGCAAGTCTTTTATTGCCTTCGGCCCATCCTTGGTCTTATCCGGCATGTTCATCAGTGTTGCGAGCAAGCTCTCAAGGACATTCTTACAGATATGCATTTGATCAAGGCAATGAGGTGTATCGAGTTTGTGCCAGTACTCCAAGTCCCAGAACACAGACCTCGTCTTCCATACCTTCAGCAACGGCTCCGGCGCCTTTCTCATCGTCTTTCCCGGCGCGGGGCACTCCTTCCAGTTTTTCAAAAGCTCATCGATTTCGGCACCGCTCCGCTTACGTGTGGAGGTCCTCGATGCTCAGCGTGACCATTTAATAGATCTCCACGGTTTCTCCACGGGTCGTCCTGTTCGAGCCATCTTCGATGCCCCATGTACACGATTTTCCCAGACCCGCCATCTTTCCTTGACGTTAGCTGCTGAGACGTCGTATCATCCATGCACCGCGTGCATCCGCAATATCCATGGCACACCTGGCCTGCCACATATCCATAACCAAGATAGTCGTGCACTGTCGTGATCAGCGCGGCTCTCATGTTGAAATACTCGCCTTTGCTGGCGTCCCATGTCTTGGCCGGTGTTTTCCATAACGTGTCTAACTCCTCTTGAAGTAGCCCCAGATACAAATTAATATTATTTCCTAGTTGTTTCGGCCCTTGAATAAGCATGCTCATGTGAATGTACTTCGATTTCATGCACAACCAGGGGGAGGTTGTACATCCATACAAACACTGGCCATGTGCTATGGTTGGTGCTCTGGTTGCCAAACGGATTCATGTCATCGGTACACGCGCCGAGCACGATGTTCCTTGCATCACATTCAAAATACCGATAGAAGCTGTTCAATGCTCTCCACTGGCTTCCATCCTTGACGTGTCTCAGCTTCGGATCATCTCCATCGTCGGGCTTCTTCCTCTCCGCGTGCCAGCGCATTAGCTTTGCTTCCTTGGGATCTACAAAATACCTCTGGAGACGCGGAGTGATCGGTAAGTACCATACCACTTTCTGGGGACATTTTTTCCCGGCCTTCTTGTATCGAGAAGCATTGCACACCGGACAACTTGCTTTTTCCACATGCTCCTTCCGATAAATTATGCAATCGTTGATGCATGCATGGTATCTAACGTGTGGCAGATCAAGAGGGCACACGATCTTCTTGGCCTCATCAACACTACTAGGACATAGATTACCCTCGGGAAGAACATCCTTTAGGTACTTGAGATGCTCATCGAGGCTAGTGTCGGTCTATTTGTTTTTAGCCTTCGTCTTCGGCACTTGGAGCGTGAAACTCAAGCGGGTCACCTCAGGATTGCAACCATCATAAAATGGAGTGTTCGAGTCTACCACCAGTTGCTCCAGCTTAGCCTCCTCTCTAGAAGCAGCTCTCTCATTACTCGTCTCCTTGCGAAGCAATGCTTGAACATGAGGGTCCCGCACAATTGAACTTAGTACCGACGAACTCTGCTGCGTGGAGTCCATGTCGTTCTCTCCGCCGCCATGTCCGGCCCCTTCTCCGCCGCCATGTCCGGCCTCTTCCCCGCCGCCATTATCGATCATCTCTTCGTCTTGCCCCGTGTCATCATTGCCTGCCCCGTCGGCATCCTCAACATCGCCATCCTCATCTTCAGTTATCCACCGAGTATAGCCATCCATGAAACCAGTCATGAGCAGGTGCGCTTCGACACGACCATCGACATGGGGGTCAAGCCAAACTATTCCTTTGCATTTTCGACACGGACATAAAACCTCTGTCAGGTTATTTTCCTTCATGTCTTGCACCGCCGACCGCAACCACCTGTCCACCATCGTTCCACTGACCATCATGAACTCTGCACAGTAATAATAAACAAATTGATTAGAAAAATGCGTGCATTCATCAAAGTCATACAAAAATTCGGAATGACCTTCCTTAAAACTAGGACATATATAGATCTAGAGTTTGCCCGGAATTCACCGAAACGGAAATAAATCGACATTTCGGCAAAACATAGGCAACTTAAGCGCACAATTTGGCGTCAACTCATGCCACACACACAATTTCCATAAAAATATCACACACACATGCATAAACATATTTTCATTTTGCAAAAGCATGAAATATTAATCACACCTCTATCTCGAGATCGAGCACACGGTGGAGATGATGATGTAGGGAGGTCAAAAGTGCACAAAGCTCTTCTTGACAAAGAAAGATCTAGTTAGGGGGCAAATAGGTCACTTAACTAAATGCTACATCTACCTAGCTAGCTAATTTGGGAGGAGACAACTTCAACTAGTGGAGGGGGGAGGAAAAAGAGAAAGGAGATGAATTAATGGAGGTGGTGTAGTTATAGCTAGGAGTAATGAAGAGAGAGAAAGGTAGGTAGAAGAGGGAGAGTAATGGGGGGAGAAGTATTGAGGAAGAAGAAGAGTGAGAAAGGGAGGATGTGGGAGGTAGGGGAAAGGAAGGAGAGGAGATGGGGAGGGGGAGGTGGAAAAGGTGGTGGGTCCTGCGTCTTAGCAGTAGCGCGGGAGAGAAAGCACGCTGCTGCTAAGAGCGTAACAACAGCGCGCTTTCCTGTCATGCGCTACTGCTAAACGGGTCAACCCTGTGCACATTTTCAAAATTAGCAGCAGCAAGGTGACAAAAAAGCGCGCTGCTACTATGGCATTAGCAGCAGCGCGCTCCCTGGCACCGCGCTACTGGTAAACTAATGTCGTTGTGTACTGTCGGTGGATTTTTTGTAGCAGTGCGGTTTAAGCGTCACGCGCTACTGCTAAGTTTGCACCAGTAGCGAGCTTTCCGTAGCCGCGCTGCTACTACTTAGCAGCGCCGCCTGTTTTTATGCCGCGCTGCTGCTAAGATTCTGTGTATAAGGTTTTCCCTAGTAGTGGAAGGTTGCGGCGGAGGAGAAGTGTTTTCGTGGTTGCTTCTAGTGGTTTGGGAATATATGTGAATATATAGGAGGCAAAACTAGGTCAAGGGGGTTACGAGGGGCCCACAAGATAGGGACACACCCTTGACGCCGCCTCGTGGCTCCTCTTACTTGAACTCCAAGTCTCCTGGGTGTCTTTTGGTCCATGAAAAATCATCGTGAAGCTTTATTCCATTTGGACTCCTTTTGGTATTCCTTTTCTGCGAAGCTCAAAAACAAGGAAAAAACAGAAACTGGAACTGGGCTCTAGGTTAATAGGTTAGTCCCAAAAATAATATAAAATAGCATATTAACGCATATAAAACATCCAAAACAGATAATATAACAACATGGAACAATCAAAAATTATAGATACGTTGGAGACGTATCAGGTCCAGAGAGTGAGGGAGAACTGAGGGGGCCACATGCGTCTTTGGCGTGGATCAGGACGAGCCAGACGAGGAGGAGGTGGCGTGGGGACGTGGCCGCGGTGGCTGTGCTGTGGGCACGCAACTACTTCTCCTCCTGGCAGGAGGAACAAGATAGCGCTGCCCCTGGTGAGCTGGGCCGTCCAGTTGGGCCGCACAAGTAAGCCAGGTAAGTTCTTTCCTATATTGCATTTTCTTTCTGTTTTCTATTTTCTGCAATTGTTTTCGGTTTGATTCTCAAATCAAACCGTTTTCATAAATTCTGAAATTTAATATGGGAACTAAATGGATATTTCCAGAGCCCCACAAAAAGTTTCAGAATAATTGGACATTTTTATAATAAGCAAATAATTTTTATAAAATCACAATTATATTTTGAATCCACAAACATTTTATGATTTATTAAATATTTTATTTCTAAATTCTTATTCTTTTTAAATTTTTGGAACTTTTTTAAGTCAGAAATTATTTAAGGTAGAAAAGGAAAAACAAAAAGAAAAAACAGAAAAATAAAAAACAAAAATTTTAAAACAGGCCGCCCGGAATTGGCCGACTCAAACGGGAGCGCTGCATCTTCTCCCAGCGCGCATAACGCAGTATAGGAGGTCCTGCCAACCCAGGCAGGGAATTCCCCAATATGAAACCTTTTTTTATCACTTATAGGTGTTATCCGTGGGTAATATTTTACAAATTTGAGAGCAATTACCGTGATGTACCGCAAGAGGTAATAGCCTCTTTATTATTAGGTATAGATAGATTTGTGATGTCTCCCTGACAGGTTGGACCCACCCGATGCCATACCTGCAAATTTTAGTGGGCTTTTACGTGAGAAAAAAATACAATGTCTTTTTATTGCAAGAAGAACGCGCCACACGCCTTGTCCTCAACCAGCAGTCACGGACAGCGGGCCCTATGCCATGCTGGCATGCCTCATCATCATTAACGGCATACACAAACGTGTTCGCAAGAGCCATATTCTTCAAATATTTGTGATTTTAAAAAATGTTGGCTACATTACCTCCTTTTCTTAAAATTTTGTTCGGTTTCAAAAAATATTCGTGTTTTCTAAATATTCAAATTTGAAAAGAAGTTCGAGAGTTCCAAAAAAATGTACGAGTTTAATCACAACTTTTTCAAAATATTCACGCTCTAAGAACTAATCACTTTTTTCCAGAAAAGTGTTTCACCTTTGTTTTCAGGATTTGGCTCTGCTCTTAGTGGTTTTTAAGCCTAATGACCGTCCCCATCACTGAACTGCTACAAATCGGTTGAACCGTTCGATTTATAGTGAACCGGGCTGTTCCATCTCCATCCAACAATTCTGGTCAATAGTGTTATTTTTCATGTGGAAAATAAGGTTAAAGACGAAAATAATAAAGAAAATGCCTTATATTTTCCTGGTACAAATTACTAATTATGACCAAGAGTGGTACAAGCTGTTGTACAGGTCATATCATGGGGTCAGCGATCTTAAAGTAGAGGCAACAACTATGTAATTAACCTTATAGAGTCAGGTCTGCACCAGCACTCATTCTAGAATTAGTATGGATTCTGTTATTATAGCAAGAATCTGCAGGTAAATACTACTGTCACTAGTGCATACGACTCCTATGCAAACGGTTTAAAGGGCCTATCACAAACAGGACTGAGAACAGTGTGCTAGTGAGTGTGGCTGATTGTGAAGCTCACTTTGTTTAACAATATGTGATGCAAATTTATATAGCACACGGCTGGGAACTAACCGTGTGAGATGCAATTTTCTATTGCACACGGCTGGGACAAACCAACAGTGTCCGCTGCTATTTTAAGTTTACGAAAATAAAAAGACCCCGAACGTTCGGTCTCAGAGCTCCCCAGATCGTCCATCATCCAAAGGCACACGCGCAGCTTGATCTACTCGGTCATGCACTCCACCAGGAGCGGCAGCTTCAGGACAGGGCTCAAAGTGTCGCGGCTGTGGCGCATACCCTGCCTCATGATCAACGCCGTCATCAAGGCCATCATCTCCAGCATGTGGTTGTGCCACCAAACGGCGATCATGCACGATGGCATGTCCGTTGGGAGGCGCTGGTGCATAACGCAGGAGAGCAACCGGAGCAGCCTGTGGTGGCGCAATATCAGGCCCGTACCGGACGCATGTGCAGAAGGTTCGACCGAACAGGGCCCCCAAATCAGGAGGGGCCCCAATTTATTATGTTAAACTATTACTCAGTGCTGGTTTAGTTGGGTTAATCAGGCCTAGGACTAATCAACGCATTAAAAATTCCACCGAATCTGTGGCAGAATTAACTCTACACCAGGCCCCGCTCCACATGGCCGAAACTCACGCAAGCCCCCGCTTTCTCTCTCTCTGTCTCTCTTCACTTCTCTTTCTCTTTCTCTTTCTTTACTGGCGCGAGCGACTTAGCGCAATTCTTCCAATCGCTGCTCAAGCAGTTTAATTTCTTCGCGGTTTCCATGCAATACATCCGTTGTTGAATGAATAGATACAAGGTCCAGTACTCTGCTTAGATTGCTTCTTGGTGATGTAATTCTTTCAAAATTTGTACCACTAACATGATACACACACACACACACTATAAAACTGTATTTTCCTAATTGCCAAAGGTTACGAGGGCCCAATTTTTTGTTTTGCACCGGGCCTCCATTTTCTTAGGTACGGCCCTGCGCAATATTAGTCGTCGGCGTATTGATGGTGTTCGCCAAAGCGTCGAACCGGGCGATCAAAACATCAATCCTCTTGTCAAGCTTCTCCTTGAGCGCATTATGACATTGTTTGACGTACTTGCATGTGTGGTCAAAATCATCCCGAATATTTTGAGGAATATCATCCGCGTACACTGAACGCACAACTTCCTCAGAATCAGCAGCAACCTCATCATCCTTGTTGACCGAGGTTGACATCTTGATCAACACAGTACTGTGAATAACCTTAGCTCTGAATACCAATTGATGAGGACTCGACTAGATGGTGAGTCGTTCGTTGGCCCGACCTTTCACGGTACTAGCAGCAGCAACAAGAAATTCCGGTCAAACAAAGATGCAAAACCGTAAGAGCAAAAACTTGTGTCCAGTAGATTGGATCGACTCCACACGCAGCAGCAACAAAATCCCCTCGAATCAGCAACAAAGATATTTGGTATCCTTCGATATGGGACGTTTTCTATAGTTTTATTGAACTCACGACTAAAACAATACGTAGTACGAATCGTACCAACCCATGACTCTTTCTCTCTCCTAATTAAATTAAATAATATATTAACTAATTAATAATTCAACCTGATTGTTAGACTATTACTTGCCTCTTAAGTTATCTAGTCCTAGTCGTATTGTAATAGGTCTAGTTGACTTGTAATCTCTTATATATACTGTTGTATGCGGCTGTAATAATCAATCAACAATAGTTCTATTCAATCTTACATGGTATCTTAGGGTTTCTGGTCCTAGGGTATGGCTCCGCCGCCCACCCCACCATCGCTGCCACCGCCCGGCTACTTGGAGCGCCGGGCCGCTACCCTCGGCCGCGCCGTCGCCGCGGCTTCCTCCTCCTCTGCCCTAGTTCTACCACCACCACCACCACCACCCATGCCTCTGGTGCTCTCCTTCACCGATACAATCTTCGATATTAGACCCTATATCCCCATTACCCTCGATCTCACCTCCCACAACTATTACCATTGGCGCCACCTCTTCGAAGTTCACCTCGGGCGCTGCAATCTTCGCTCCCACGTCGACGCCACCGCCGTGCCGCAATGCCATGATCCCCAATGGGTCAAGGATGACCTCGCTGTCATCCAATGGATCTACATGCGCGTCTCCACCGAGATCTTCAATCTCGTCTTCAGGGAAGCCGCCACCGCCGCCGGTCTCTGGGCGGCCCTTCATCAGTTGTTCCAAGACAACGTTGATGCTCGCACCAATCTACTCCACACCGAGCTTAGGAATACGGTGCAAGGCGACTCCTCCCTTAGTGTCTGCTGCCAACGCCTCAGGTCCATCGCCGACGAACTACGTGAACTTGGTGATCCCGTTGAAGATCGGTAGCTTATCAACATCCTCCTCATCGGGCTCAGCAAACAGTTCGACAAGCAGGCTTCTTTCATACCCATGATGCGGCCCCAACCAACCTTTGCCGAGGTGCGATCCATCCTCTAGTGGGCTAACCGTGCGCAAACCAACAAGGACGCTCGCCCTCAGCTCTTCGCTGTCGTTCCGCGTGGTCCGGCACCCGCGGCGCCCCCTTCACCAGCGGTGTCTTCTTCCTCGACCGCATCCGCTCCACCGCCAGGATGGCGTCCTAGCCCTAATTATCACGGCAAGAACCCCATCTGCCGACCGCCTACGACGCGCTTGGTGCCCACTCCTTCATCGTCGCCGGCCCCAAGTGCGCCACCAGCAGCTACGCCTTGGCGTCCTCCACATGATCCCTGGACGGGGCTCGTCCAAGCTTGGCCCATGCCATGGTCCTCTCCGGCTCCCCTCGGCGCTCCACCGGCTTACACCGGTGCCTGGCAGCCCGGCGTGCGGCCCCATACTGGTGCCCCGGGACTCCTCACGCCTCGCCCGCCGACTCACGCCTACCATGCTGCTCCATCATATGGCGCTCCCTACTACGCTGACGGCGGCCACTACTACACCCCACCGTCGGCCCTACTGCCATCGCCATCGTACCAGCCGGCCCTGCTGCCATCGCCTCCACTGTCGGCTCTACTGCCCTCGCCGTCGTACCAGCCGGCCCTGCTGCCTACGCCGACATCTGCTACACCGCCAAGCTGGGACCAAGCCGCCTTCATCCAGGCCATGAACAATTTTGCCTCCCAAGGCAACACAGGTACGGATTGGATTTTCGATTCCGGTGCTTCTAGTCACATATCTGCATCTAGTATGTTTCTCTCCTCTTGCACTTCACCACTTTTTAAATCCATCACCCTCGGTGACAGTTCTTCTATACCCATATACTGTGTTGGTCAGGCTCAACTTCCCTCCACCACCAAAACTCTTCTTCTTTGTGATGTACTTGTTGCTCCTGCCCTTATCAAAAATTTAATCTATGTTCGTCAATTCACATGTGATAATCTTGTTTCTGTCGAATTTGACCCCTTTGGCTTATCTGTGAAGGATTATCAGACTAAGGTCGAGATCGCGCGGTTCAATAGCTCCGGTGACTTATACTCTCTCAATCCTGTCGTTGCCTCTCCAACCTCCATGATGGCATCTGTTGATCTCTGGCATCAGCGTCTAGGACATCCCAATCCTGCAGTTTTAGCATCTGTTCTTAGTGAATTTACTATACCTTGTCATAGAGATTCTCACGATTCCTCCGTTTGTGAGTCATGCCAATTAGGCAAGCATGTGCGTCCTCCTTTTAGTTCGTCTAGCTCTTCAAGCATTTATCCCTTTGAATTAATACATTGTCATCTCTGGACATCGCCCATCGCTAGTGTCTCTGGTTTTAAATACTATCTTGTTATATTAGATGATTTTACACACTTTGTCTGGACCTTTCCTCTTCGCAACAAATCCGATGTTCATGCTCTCTTTCTCAATTTTCAGCGATACGTCTCCGTGCACTTCTTTCTCCCTATTCGCTTCATACAATGTGATAATGGTCTTGAATTTGATAATGTTAAAAATCATACCTTCTTTCTTAACCACGGCATTCTTCTCCGTTTTTCTTGTCCCTACACTTCTCCTCAAAACGGCAAAGCTGAACATTCTCTTCGTACTATAAATGATACTAGAACATAAAGGCGCGCTTTGCCGCGCCCGCCCATATTGACAACATATAGTAAATTCATCTATAAAAATCTAAACAGTACAAACATCCAAAAAAATTTGAGCGGCTTTGACAGCTCCAAATATAGGCGAGACATGGTGATATCACAACCGACAGCCTCTTTCTGTTATACGACAGCTGGGCATGATGATGCGGCCTTGTCAAATCCTTCTAGAAATAAATAGATACATGTGCCAATTTCATGTCATCTATGGAATTCTCCACAGAGGTGTTGTACGTGTACTTGACACCGTTCAAGACATTCCAATGCAGCAGCAACCTCTTCCTAAGTTGTTGCTTTGTTGTTATCTCACTTGATCAATCAGGTGTAAAGCAATGATGAGGTTCAGATGTGCAATCTTGGGCAAATCGTTCAGCTAAGACATGGGCACTCACCTTGCACTGCCACCTTTCTAATTTGTTCATCTTTGATGTGTTCTCGTGGTTGTAGAAATCATAATCACATGAATTAAAATCATTATTTAGATATAGTCAAAGTAAACTTATAAAGATAATTAGTAGGACTGAATTAAAGAAAACTAATTGGAAGTCTGGAATTAACTTATCATTCCTAGACCTCGTAATACAACTTGTAGAGTGCAATCAGATAACCTTTCTTTGGTGGGGGCGCCATATCAACATGAAAGTTCCCCCAAATTTGATGAAATAAAAAAAATTGATGAAATATTTACTTCTGTCAATTGCACTCTATGATGTATGGATGATGTAATTAAACAAGTGGCAAATCTTAGTGTCAGCAACCTATGTTTTTTTTCTTCTAGCAAACTCAGAGGTATTGATCCATTCGTGTTGTTGCTTGACAAATCAACCTGAAATATGAAGAAATTAATGGTTTAAAGGGTCTGCTGCATAGTTTGGAAAAATAAAGTCAGGTCGAGAAAGACTCATATAAAACTGAAAATTTAGATATGGATCCTAACAGATTGTTGTGAGATAAATCCCTGAAAATGCAAAGCAACGTGAAGCACTAACGAAAAGATCCGGGACGAGCACTCGTGCACAAGGATCATGATCGTCGATGTCAAAAAGAAGCGGAATAAGGAGGGGGCATGGCCTGGGATGCGAGAGGAGAGAAAGGTTGTCTGGAAGAGTGGAATACGGGGACCCCGCAAAAAAAAGAATACGGAGAGAAGAAGGGAAGGAAGACGAATAGGAAGAGGAAGAAAACTAATCGCTATTGATACACCGTCGTCGACCAAGGAACGAAGCAAGGAAGAACGACGCTTCGCTACCAACGATCCATCAAAGATGTGGGCCATGGCCCGGTGAACGAGGGGCTACCAAAATAAACTTGCGGAGCAGCAGCCCAATCACGTGGCCCGCAACCTCTGGCCGTTAAATCAGAGCGGTCAAAAACTAATCGGACGTAAAATGTGCGAGGATGGCTGTGAGAGCTCCTAGGTCGCCCCATCTTACTGTTTCTTAATTATTCGTACCCTTCTTCTTCAATCTTCCATGCCTTCCCAATAGTGGGCTGAGGCTCTCCACACCGCTACATATCTTCTCAATATCCGTCCCACCAAAGCCAATCCCAACGTCACCCCCTACTTTTCTCTGTTTCTATGTCATCCAAACTACTCCGACATTCGTGTTTTTGGTTGCCTCTTCTTTCCTAACACTTCTGCTACCACCGCTCATAAGCTCTCTCCCCGCTCTCTCCCGTGTGTTCTCCTTGGTTTTTCGGATGAACACAAAGGCTATCGTTGCCTTGACTTATCCACCGGTCGGGTTCTTGTATCTCGGCATGTCACCTTTGCTGAACATATCTTTCCATTTGCTCAATGTACCGCTCCATCACACCTCCCTACTTCCCCACCTAACCACCCTCCTACTCATTTCCCTTTTTATGCTCCTCTTCTGCAATCTCAATCTCCAAATACCTCTTCACCACCATCCCAACCTAATGCCCCTACACTACCGACACCCAATCATAACCCTCCAACTTCGCCACCTGCATCATCGCCCATACATACCGATGCACCACCATCCCCTCCCGCACCATCCCCCACACATGTTGATGCGCCACCATCCCCTCCACCACCATCACCCACACATACTGATTCATCACCATCCCCTCCATTGTCCGATCATCCGCTGCACCGGACATCCGTGTTGCTCCTCTTCCCTTTCGTGTTGTTCCCACTATTCCCTCAGCCAATGACCATTCTATGCGCACTCGTTCCAAATCAGGTTTTCGTCAACCCATAGATCGTCTTAACCTTCACGCCACCCTGTCCTTGTCCCAAGTTCCCAAATCTTACAAAATTGCGCTTCTTGATCCTAATTGGGCTGCAGCTATGCAAGAAGAATATTCGGCCCTTTCTGAAAATAATACTTGGCAGCTTGTTCCTCGTCCTTCCAACACCAACATTGTCTCTCGTAAGTGGGTGTTTCGTCAAAAGTTTCACTCCGATGGTACTCTTTCTCGCTACAAAGCACGTTGGGTATGTCGCGGCTATTGCCAACAACATGGCATTGATTACGATGAAACTTTCTCTCCTGTAGTTAAGCCTAGTACCGTGCGCACTATTCTTAGCCTTGTTGTCTCCTCCACCTGGCCTATTCACCAATTAGACGTCAAAAATGCCTTCCTTCATGGTTCTCTCCAAGAGACCATCTATTGTCAGCAACCTCTTGGTTTGGAAGACCCTTCTTATCCATACCATGTTTGTCTTCTTCATAAGTCTCTCTATGGTCTCAAACAAGCTCCACGTGCATGGTTTCAACGCTTCTCTTCCTTTATTCAAACCATAGGTTTTGTTTTCTCTCTTTCTGACGCTTCTCTCTTTGTCTATCATCATAATTCTGACATTGCATACTTACTTCTTTACGTTGACGATATCATTCTCACTGCTTTTTCTCAAACCTTTTTGGACCGCATCATTACTCATCTCCGCTCTGAGTTTTCTATGACAGATCTTGGTCTTCTTCATCATTTTATAGGCATTGCAGTGATTCGTGATTCATCAGGTCTTTTTCTTTCCCAACGTCAATACATCCTAGATCTTCTCAACCGTGCTGGTATGCTAGATTGTCATCCTTCCCATACTCCTGTCGATACTAGTTTCAAACTTTCTGGCAATGGTGATCCTTTCAATGATCCTACTCTTTATCGTAGTCTTGCTGGTGCCCTTTAGTATCTTACCATTACTCGTCCTGAAATTTCTTTTGCTGTCCAACAAGCTTGTCTCTATATGCATGATCCTCGCATACCTCACTATAATCATATCAAGCGCATCCTTAGGTATCTCAAAGGTACTCTCAACCATGGTCTCCACATAAACAATTCTTCCCCTACCTCTCTCACCACATATTCTGATGCAGACTGGGCTGGTTGTCCCGACACTCGACGATCTACATCCGGTTTCTGTGTTTTTCTTGGTGACAATTTGATTTCTTGGTCTTCGAAAAGGCAGGTAACCGTCTCCCGCTCGTCTGCTGAAGCTGAATATCTCGTGTGGTTGCACATGCTGTGGCTGATATGCTCTGGCTTCGTCAGTTGCTCTTAGAGTTGCATCGACCGCTTGCACAAGCTACCATTGTTTATTGTGATAACATCTCAGCTGTTTACATGTCCGGGAATCATGTTCAACATCGCCGGACTAAACATATTGAGATTGATATCTATTTTGTTCGCGAGAAGGTGGCTCTTGGACAAGTTCGGGTGCTGCATGTTCCTTCTACGGCTCAATTTGTGGATATTTTTACCAAGGGACTACCATCAACATCATTTTGTAATATTTGATCTAGTCTCAACGTTGTCGAGCCTCCCGTTGATACTGCGGGGGGGTGTTAGACTATTACTTGGCTCTCAAGTTATCTAGTCCTAGTCGTATTGTAATAGGTCTTGCTGGCTTGTAATCTCTTATATATATTGTTGTATGCTGCTGCAATAATCGACCAAAAATAGTTCTATTCAATCTTACACTGATCACAACCAAATAGCTACGTGACTACTACTAGTAGACACAAAACAAAATAAGACACTGCTCTCTCACGCGGCTACACAAGAATGAGATTGCAACCTATTTCCAACAAAACACCATCTGTATGGAGGCATTCTAAAATTGGGCTTCACAGCATCCTTCTTCGGTTTAGTTGACAGAACCTCAAAGCTAAAAGAGCCAACTTAACATGTTCCGAAGATTATCTTTTGCACTAGTGGTCATATCAATAATTTGCCATGATCAACAAAAGTAAATTTTTACCATGTATGTAAAAGTGAAATTTCCATGGAAGTAGATAACTTTTCCATGGTAAAAAATATGTAAATTTCCATGGCAATAAAAGTTAAAATTTTCCATGGCGATATACGTAGATTTTCCAAGTCAATGAAGGTGAATTTGCCAAGGTAGATAGAAAAGTAAATGTAATTTGCCATCAGCTACTAAAGTAAAAATTTGCCATGGAAAAAAATAGAAAAGTGAATTTTGCCATGCCACAAACTAAAAAATTGTCATGCTACAAACTAAAAATTGCCTTGTTCTTAAAAATGTAAAATGTTGATGATCAATTTTTTTGTGTCACATATCACATGGCAAGTTTAGACAAAGTTTATAATCTATTGTGATGGCAAAATGTCTGGATGAAAACTTGCCATGGTCCATAAAAAAGTTTACCATGCTCCATATACTATGTTGGCCATGGTAGAGAAATAAAAATAATATACACATTGGAAGAAAATGGTGGAAAATTATTATTTTTAAATGATGGCAGTTTGCCATGTTTTAGGGACTTTCAGAATTTGCTATGTTTTAGAATGTGTCAAGTTTTAGAGAAGAGCAAAAGTAAATTTTCCATGTGATGATGGTCCCTCAATTAGCATATGTGTGAATTGCACACATTTTTTGCTCATCTTTAGGGAAAATGTCCTCAATTGTCCATCTCCTTGATTGCTTATTTTCAAGTCCTTGTTTATTTTTGCAAGAAACTAGAACCATGCCTCATAGGTCTCTTTCTCCATGACAGCCCAAGCAATAGGATACATCTGGTTATTTGCATCTCTTCCTATAACACACAACATTTGTCCATAGCAAGCACCTTTGAAAAACAACCATCAAGGCCTATAAATTTTCGATAGCCTGCTAGGAAACCTTTCTTGAAGGCATCAAAACACATGCAGAACCTTTGAAATACATATGATCCATCATTTTCATCTTGGGACAACTTTACTGCAACTATGCTTCCAGGGTTAGTTCTTAGGAGCTCTAACTGATAGTTAAACAATTTGGAGTATTCTCCTTCAGTGGAATGCAACCGTTTCCGCATGACCATTCTCTTTGCCTTCTTACACCGTGCAATTGTCACATCAGCAAATAGGTCCTCAAGTACAGTTTTCCTCAAATCCTCTAACTTCCTACTCGGATTTGCTGTTATAAGCTTGCCATATTTTGTAGCAATAACAGATGATGTAACAAGTTTGTTTTCCCTTCTTGGAATGCAATGATGATCATCTACAAGGGTAGACACTTGTAGCCACTTATTTCTACTAGTTTTAGAAACATAGACCATCCAGTTGCAACCGGGCCAAGTACAGTTTGCACCAACCTTATATGATTTTAATCCTTGGTGAAAGAAATATGCAATGCATTTTAATGCCATATTTTATTAGAGCTTTCTTCATTTGATGCCTTCCTCTAAAGACCATTTCTATCTCAGATGTAGGTATTTCTGATTTGTCGTTATGTTTGTTCCATTGACTTTTACTTTTCACTAGCTGGGCGGCCCCCTCAGCATCACGTTCCTCATCAAAAGAGTTGTCATCATCTGATGAGACAACATCATCTTCTATTCCATCCAACTTCTCATCACCAGACAATCCTTCAATGACATTATTATCTTTGATGACAAGACCAATATCATCCCCTAATTTATTCACTCTCTTATGCCTCCTAATTTCCCTTGCTAATTTCCTAACTTCCCTGCCTCTAATTCTTCAGCAGAAATGTGCTCTGAAAGAGGTTGGTAGTCAACATCACTCTCATCATCATCTTCTTCTCCATGTTTTTCATCTGCATGTACTACTTGATTTGCACTTTGTTCCAATTTCAACATGATCTGCAGATACATACTCAAATTCAGAAGCTAATGATGGTTTTTGTCTTTTAGTAAACTGTGGCATTGTTCCTCTCTGTGCTGGACATGTTGTTGTTGTTTTTGTCTTTGCACAATTTGTTTTATTTGCAATTGTTGCTCTCTCTGCAGAAGTTGTTGCTGGGGTTGATGGACTTGTTGTAGTTGCACCTGGAGCTGATGTGGATGCACCTGGAGCTGTTGTCGATGCACCTGCAGCTGATGTGGCTGCAAGTGGAGCTTCACCTGCAGCTACAACGGGCATGTTTCTTCTTTTAGTTGTAAGTCTACTTGGTCTACTTTTCTTAATCTTCAATGGACTCTCATATGTAGTGACAAAGTCATGAGCTAGATTTATTATCCTTAGATTTTCTTCCTCAACAGGTGTCCTTTTGACCCCTACCACAACTTGTGCAACTACTTCTTTTTCTTCTTCTGGTTGAGCTGGAACATCTAATATAAAAAATCTCATCAACCATGTCTGTCTCCACATCATCCACATTTAGCAATGCAAATTTGCCACCTTTATGATTGGAATATGTCTCAGAAACTAACACTACCACTTCATCTGCTTTGTTATGCAACTGCATAACTTGTTCTTCACAAACTAACACTCCCTCCACATAGATCTCTGCACATGACCCAATATGTGTTGCATGCTCCATCTTTGTCCACAGTTGCATCATTATGAATAAATAACAAACCATCACTCTAACTTTTTCCTAGAAGAAGCATGTGCATATTGCAACTACAATTTCCCCTGGAATGTCCTATATCAACATGATACATGTCATGTGCATGCGACAACAAATTCTCATATCCTA
>NC_041392.1:40134917-40145800 GCF_002162155.2 Triticum dicoccoides
GACTGTCTCAAATTTGCGAATAATGCAATGACACATAAAATAGTTCATCTTCATCTGCTGCCTCATCAACAACACCTGCCCAAAACAAACAAACTTTAGAACACTACATAGGAAACATAGCAAAAAAAGGGTAGCACAAATCCCCTGCACCTGCCCACAATCTCCCCCGCAGCTGCTCGATTTGGCCGCCATGGCAACAAATTCGGCTAGCACAAATCCCCTGCCATGGCAGCTATGTTTCCTACTAAGCACAAATCCCCTGTCCTGGCGCGATCATGCACTGCCGGGGAAGGAGGCACACAGAACAAAGAACATGTCGCGCACATGAGGACTCATCGGTGGGTGGAGAAGTAGGGGCGCTCGACGGCGGCGACGTGGTTGACGCCATGGCGGCAAGGGCGGGTGCCGACGGCATGGTTGACGTCGAGGCACTAGGGGAATGAGGAGCGAAATCACCTGAATTAGGGGGCTGATTGGTCGGGCGGCGTCACCAATTGATGAAACCACCTGAATTGCCAGCTCGAACCAACATGTGGTTGGATGGTTAGAGGGACTGTGGTATCCCCGGCCCATTAGGGTTGAAATCCTGGTGCTCGCATTTATTCCTGGATTTATTTCAGGATTTCCGGCGATGCGCATTCAGTGGGAGGAGATATTCCCGTCAATGACGAGGTGCCTACGATGACTTCGTAAATCTCAAGATGATATGCCGGCTCAGTCTTTCGGAGGTGTTCATAGGGGTAGGGTGTGCGTGTGTGCATTCATAGGGGTGAGTGTATGCACGTGTATATAAGCGCTTGTGTATGTACTTATGTAAAAAAAACTAGTCTAGTCAGCAAAAGAAAAAAAATCAAAATCATGAAAATCAGGTCGAAAACCATCGTAGGGGGGAATTGATCTGGTTTAAGAGAGTTTGGCGCTGATTGGTCCGGTTTTAGTGCTGGGAGGGAGGGGTAAATACCGAGCGGGGAGACGGACCGGAACCTCATTTGCCTCCTCGCTGAACCGGTTCCCCCAGGAAGAGCGCCCACCTTACCTAAAAAAAAGAGAGGAAGAACGACCACCGCCACCGATGGCGAGATCCGCTGCGCCGACGGTGAGATTCGCCGCCGCGCGGACCTCGACCTCGGGCGCGCCTGCCTCTACCTCGTCCGCGCGGACTGCTACCTCCGCCGCGCCTGCCTCGACCTCGTCCACGCCTTCCTCGACCTACGCGGCGACGACGACAACGAGCACGATGTCAGGCCTGATGAAGAGTACGAGTTCTTCAGTTAACGGACGGCGTGGATACAAGCATTCGGGAGGATCCAACAGCTCGCGTGGCTCACCCTACTGTTACTTTTTCTACAGCTTTCCCCTTTGTTGTACTGTTACTTTTCCTTCCCTGTCGCTGGGCTATTTTAAGCTCCACCGCTTGCCTGTAAGCGGCATCGTTGAATTGTATGAGCTTGCTCAAAACATATACAATCCCTCCTTTAGAGAATATACCAGTATATACTTGCACTTTCCCCATTTTTCCTCTTGGCTCGCGACGAACCCTAGCACAAATCGAGATCGGGCCATGACAATTGGTATCATGAGCAAGGTTCTTCCTCGGCGGCGCGACGAATCGGCGGGGTTCCCGTGAGTTGCCCTCCCTTCCCCCCCTTCTGAAGGCGGCAGCGGTGACTCTCCCTCCCTTCCCTCCCTTCTTTGGCGGCGACGGCGGCGGCGATTTTGGGCGGCGCAGGCAGCGGAGTGGACCGGCGGCGTTGGTGGCGGTAGACTAATTCGGCGGCAACTCGTAGCGTTCGTCTGGTTGCTTGAGCACACTGCTCAAGTGTCAAATCCCAGGACGACAGCGAGTGGTGGTGCGCCGGCGGCGCGGACAGCAGGCGGCGGTGGACTGATTTTTCGGTTTGGGTTACCGGTGCTCCGGCAGTAAAATTCCTCTCCGAATCCATCAGTCACCATGGGTAGATCGAAGCCGAGTCTGGACGAGGCCGAAGTCGCTGATCTGCTCGCGATGAAAGCTAAAGTTGTGCAGACCAGAGAGGAAGCAACAGAGCTGCGTGAAGATGTTGAGGGCGTGCGCAAGGATGTCCATGCTGTTACTCTGAAACAAGATGCGATGGCACATGTGATGGACGGCGTACAGCAAGCTGTGTCGGCGTTGAACTCCCAGCTCGCTGCGATGTCTGACATCCTCAAGTCCTTCAGAACACCAGGCGCATCTGCATCCAATCCCCAGACCACAACCCCAACACCTGAACAAGAGGATCCTAACAAAGCAAAGCAACAACAGGAACAAGTCAGGCCATCCACAGCAGAACTACGAAAGCAATTAGCTACTGAACAAGAAAAGACTCGCTTGCTAGCAACACAAGTACCTCCTACCTTGCCAGCGATCAACATCAACAGACGCTCGGCTCCACCGGGGTATGCACAAGGTCAAATTCAAGACGTACAGGCCGGGCATTTCACACCTACTGCTCCTTCCCGTACTGCTCATACTCCGGCGTTCCACAATTTCCAACCACCATTGGTGCGTACACAATGGGAAGATTTTTATGGTCAGTACGAAAATGAGATGCGCACTCAATTTCTCAAATCCATCACAAAAGGACCAAAGATAGAATTCCCTCGCTTTGAAGGTGTGAACCCAGCAGGATGGATACGCCAGTGTGACAAATACTTCCAGATGGCTGGTGCTCCCCCAGAATACAGAGTGGGACTGGCACAATTATACATTACTGGACCAGCTGATGTGTGGCTCCGTAGGTCTGGTCTCCTTAAGAAAAGATTGACATGGGCACAGTTTTGTGAAGAAATTCTACACAGATTTTCTCCATCCAGTTCCTATGATCTCACTGAACGCTTCAACACTCTCAAACAGCACACTTTATCTGTTGTGGAGTACACCCAGCAGTTTGAAGATCTCATGGCAGACGTACAGGAGGAAAACCCCATGATCTCTGAATAATGGTTCGTCAAATGCTATGTCAATGGCCTCAAATCTACTCTGAAGTATCAACTTCGACCATTGAAACCAGCATCACTGACTGACGCTTATTAGCTTGCTGTGGATTTGGAACAAGGAGCAATGGAAAAGAAAAAAGCCACAACATTTAGTACTTCTAGCAGACCTGCTACTAGTTACTACAAACAAACACCCATAGTCCAGGACAAGACTAATGATTTCAAGCAACCACTCACCACACAAAGAGCTAGGGAACCTGGGAAGTGTTGGCGATGTGGGGATGCCTGGTTCCATGGGCATAAATGTAAGCAAGCAACAGTACTAAATGTACTCACAGGGGAAGACCCTACTGAACAGCCAATACCACAAGAGGAGTTGGAGGAAACTGAAGAAGAGGATCAACCAGCAACAGAAGAACAATGCATGAGAATTTCTCTCCAAGCCCTGGAAACTGATAGTGTTAATTCCCTCTCAATATTAATCTCTATTGGGGGTAGACAGGCTGTTGCTTTAGTAGATTCTGGCAGTAATGCCACCTTCATGAGCTTGCAATTTGCACTCCAAACTGATTGCAATATTATCAAAGATAGTAGAAGACCTGTCACTGTAGCAGGGGGAGGCAAATTATGGTCTGGATCCTATATACCGGCCACAACTTTCTCTGCTAATTCAGAACAGTTCCAGTACTCCTTCAGAATTCTAGACCTACCAGGACATGATGTCGTTCTAGGATCAGACTGGCTAGCAAAGCATGGGCCAGTTTCCTTCCATTATAACCCAAGAAAACTCACTTTGCTTAAAGATGGAGTTACACCAGTAACTATTCCCGCTTGTGGTCCAATGTCTGCAGCAATTGAAATTGATCATTTATCACTAAATAGGCTTCTGCTCAGTGGAGCTCCTGCTTACATGATCAGTCTAGCACAAGACACTTCTCCTACCACAAAAACAAGTGATCCTATTCCTCCAGAAGTACAAGAAGTATTGGAGAAATACCCTGATATCTTCATAGAGCCTGCAGGCCTTCCTCCTAAGAGGGAGTGTGACCATGAGATCCCCTTGGCACCTGGAACTGACCCTCCTAACACAAGACCATATAGAGTACCCCACACTCAGAGAGATGAGCTGGAGCATCGGATCCATCTGTTACTCAAAAACAGAGTTATAAGACCCAGCCAGAGCCCCTTTGCTTCTCCTGCAATCCTTGTCAGAAAAAAAGATGGCTCATGGAGACTCTGCATTGATTACAGAAAATTGAATGCAGCCACTGTCAAAAACAAGTTTCCTATACCGGTAATAGAAGATCTTCTTGATGAACTACATGGAGCAACAGTCTTTTCCAAATTGGACTTAAGGTCAGGCTATCATCAAGTGAGAATGAAAGAAGAAGACATACCAAAGACTGCCTTCAGAACTTCTTTTGGCCACTACGAGTTTTTAGTCATGCCTTTTGGCCTTTCCAATGCACCTGGCACCTTTCAAGCTCTCATGAACAACATCTTTGGCAGATATGTCAGGAAGTTTATACTAGTGTTCTTTGATGATATACTAGTCTTTAGCAAAACACTTGCAGAACATGTCTCCCACCTGCAAATTGTCATGGACCTTTTGAAAGAACATCAGCTCAAAGTCAAACTGTCCAAATGCCACTTTGTTGTCCCTCAAGTGGAGTACCTAGGCCACATCATCAACAGCTCTGGAGTAGCAACAGATCCTACCAAGATACAAGCTGTAACAGACTGGCCCACTCCAACCACAGTAACACAACTCAGGGGATTTCTTGGCCTATGTGGGTATTATCGAAGGTTTGTCAAGAACTTTGGACCAATAGCAAGACCCCTACATGATATGCTCAAGAAAGACAGTTTTCATTGGTCTCAAAATCAAGATATTGCTTTTACACAGTTGAAATATGCTCTCACTACTACTCCAGTACTTGCGCTCCCTAATTTTTCCCTCCCATTCATTCTTGAGACTGAGCTTCTGGCACTGGGCTAGGTGTTGTACTCATGCAGAACAGCCAACCCCTGGCTTACTACAGGTCCACCTTATGCCCAAGAAACACCACTCTCTCAACATATGAGAAAGAGGCCCTAGCAATTATTGAAGCTCTTAAACGTTGGAGACATTACCTCCTTGGACACAAGCTGATTATAAGGACTGATCACTAGAGCTTGCAATTCATGACGGATCAGAAAGTCACAAGCAGTATTCAGCATAAACTCATGGTCAAATTGTTAGAGTATAATTTCCAGCTGGAATATAGAAAAGGGAAAGAAAATATTGCGGCAGATATCCTCTCCAGGAAACATTCTCTCCTAGCAATTTCCATTGTCACTCCTGAGTGGATCAAACAAGTGGAGGCCTCTTACTTACAAGATCCTCACTGCAAAACCCTCCTCGAACAACTATTGTTAGCTGCTGATCACACTGTCAACAAAAACAAACTCCATGGAGGAGTTATCAGACATAAGGGAAGAATATATGTAGGCAAGGATAGCACACTAAGGAACAAACTCCTCAAAGCCCTGCACTCCTCTGCCATTGGAGGTCATTCTGGAAGGAAAGCATCCTACCAGAGAATTAAAAGAATATTCTATTGGCCAGGCCTCAAACAAGATGTGGATTCATTTGTGGCTCAATGCCCAGTTTGTCAGAAAAACAAAGGTGAAAACTGCCCATACCCTGGGTTCCTAGACCCTCTTCACATACCTGATATGGTGTGGACCCACTTAAGCATGGATTTTGTCGAGGGCCTGCCTAAATCTGATGGCATGGATGTCATATTTGTGGTTGTTGACAGGCTGTCCAAATTTGCCCATTTCATTCCTCTGGCCCACCCATTCACAGTGCAAACCGTGGCCCAAGCCTTCCTGGATAATGTAATCAAACTCCATGGACCACCACTGGCAATTGTATCTGATCGCGATAGAATCTTCACAAGCACACTCTGGCAAGATATCTTCAAAGCAATGGGAATTGAGCTGCGGTACAGTACATCGTACCATCCCCAGTCTGACGGACAGACTGAACGAGTGAACCAATGCATCGAGAATTACCTACGCTGCATGACATCAAGCCATCCAAAGCGCTGGATCAAACATTTGGGTCTTGCTGAATACTGGTACAACACCTCTTTCCACTCCTCTCTTCAAAAGACACCATTTGAAGCAATGTACGGCTACCCACCACCAGCAATCAGTGAGTATAGTTTGTCTGATGCCATCACACCTGAGGCAGTGGAATTTCTAACTGACAGACAAGCTTTCCTGCAACAACTCAAGTCCAATTTGGCTGCTGCTCAAGCTCGAATGAAAAAATATGCTGACCGCAAGCATGTAGACAGGAGTTTGGAAGTAGGCAACATGGTCTACCTCAAAATGCAGCCCTACAGGCTCAATGCATTTGGTATCCGTTCTCACATCAAATTACAAAGCAAATACTACGGCCCGTTCAGAGTTCTTGCTCGTATTGGACATGTAGCCTACAAATTGCTTCTACCCGAAGGTGTGGGCATCCATCCTGTTTTCCACATCAGCCAACTCAAAAAGCATATCGGGCCAAGGGCAGTACCATGTGCAGATTTACCCTTGATCACCTCTGATGGCACAATCCAAACTGAACCCGTACTGGTCCTGGAGACGCGCCAGATTCCTCGCAACAACGTCGCTGTTGTTCAGTGGCTGGTACAATGGGCCAACTTGCCCCCTGATGATGCATCATGGGAAGACGCCGATTTCATCAAACGCACCTTCCCCGGCTTCTTCAAGCAAACAGTCCAAGGCTGGTTCCAGCAACCAGCAGCTCCTTGAGGTCAAGATCGCTCTCAGGGAGGGGCATTGTCAGGCCTGACGAAGAGTACGAGTTCTTCAGTTAACGGACGGCGTGGATACAAGCATTCGGGAGGATCCAACGGCTCGCGTGGCTCGCCCTACTGTTACTTTTTCTACAACTTTCCCCTTTGTTGTACTGTTACTTTTCCTTCCCTGTCGCTGGGCTATTTTAAGCTCCACCGCTTGCCTGTAAGCGGCATCGTTGAATTGTATGAGCTTGCTCAAAACATATACAATCCCTCCTTTAGAGAATATACCAGTATATACTTGCACTTTCCCCATTTTTCCTCTTGGCTCGCGACGAACCCTAGCACAAATCGAGATCGGGCCATGACACATGAGCTCCTCCCCGTCTACCTCGACCTCCACCTCGACGACATCCGGCTCCGCCTCGTCTCCAAGCGCAGGTTTGGACGCGGCTCGCATCTTCAACCTGGTAGTCCGGCAGCGCCCCTTCGAATTGTTGGAGTACATCGACGGGTTGCCTGGTTCTTTTGGAGACCCCCAGTGTCAGGAGATCCGACTCGTGGGGAGGGCTCTTCTTCCAGAGGAGAGCACGAGGTTGCTATTCTTTTTCCAATTTCTTGCTTATGATGATCTTGCTGTTGAAACGATCACTTTTCTCCCCCATTCATCTCACTTCTTTGCTTTGATTTCTCCAGAGACCCTAATCCTCCAGAAGCATACCTGAGGGCTCGTCTGAATAACTATCCATTCCCGGACAAGGCCTCTGGCATTGAGTACTTGGCCCGGCTTGCTTGGTCTAACGCAACAAATTGCAGGTTAAGACTTCATCAATCTTCTCTAAATTTGTTATGAAATGTTTGTGTAGCCTGTTCCGGTTAATCCAGTGCAATAAGTGTTAATTTTCCCAATTCATGATTCCTCCTTTGTGAAATTCTTCTTTTGGATAATCCGCTTGACCAGTTAACGCCAAGGATAACCTGTTATCGCATCCGTGACCTACTGCGAGGTTCAGGGCCTGACACCTACGGAATCAGGATAAACTGGCCGATTAACTTAAATATCGGCCGATATTTTTAACAGTTCTAGCAACGCTCATTGCAAAGAAACGGAAAGACCCTCCACTTTATTGTAGCGATTTTGCTTGTGTTTCTTTAATGTTCGGTACTCCTACGTACGAGTATTATACTGTTGCTGCTGCTACTTGGGCTCTTTGGTACTTAGGCCAACCCTATCAACCTCGTTCGTGCCTCCTTGGGCTGTTTGGTACTATCCTGGAACTAGAAGTAGTGTTGCTGAGGTCTTTCTTTCATGTTGTTTTTGTGTCCAGCACTATTTTCAAGCATCTTGGTCGTTATTATTATTTTTCTGTGCGACTGCTATTAATTACTCCCGCCCTTCCTAAATATAAGTCTTTTTAGAGATTCTAATATGGACTACATACTTGACCCTAGATACGAAAAGAGCCTATTGGGATTCTAATATGGTACGAGTTACCGATATCCTGAACAATGGAATGTAATAAAAAAATACTTCTTTACCCGCATATAAATTGTAAAACTGTTCCATTTTTGCAGGTTGCGTGTGCCGCAGATCTCTTACTGTTCAACTTCTTCAGAAGCAGGTTTAACATTTTCACCTTTAACAAAAAAAAACTGATGTGTTTTTATGTTTTACTGAACATACGTTGAATAACCCTACAGATTTACTGGGCAATTTTCCTTATTATTGTGGTTTATTGGAGATTTCTATCTATCTGTACTGGAGCAAATATATCTCCTTGAATATCGGAAGTGGCAAATATATACTACAC
This sequence comes from Triticum dicoccoides, assembly GCF_002162155.2. Lineage (NCBI taxonomy): Eukaryota > Viridiplantae > Streptophyta > Magnoliopsida > Poales > Poaceae > Triticum > Triticum dicoccoides. Next base: position 40,143,487 of record NC_041392.1, read on the forward strand.
AAGACATGTGTTACGAGGAAGGAATTATAGACTATATATATGTATATACAAGACTATGTGCGTCAAGATAATATCACAAGGATATATATTTTTCTTCACTATGTTTATAGAAGATCATATTTCTGTGCTCAAAAGGGTTCCAGTACAGTCTCTGTCAGGTAATTCAAATGATCATTTGCTGATAGAAAGTAAAGTTAGCACCACACGTAGCTCAGGCATCTATATTTTCTCCGTACTTTCTTAAAATGCATATCCACTAATCAGCAACATGCCTGCAGAATCAATGAATCGTGCAAAGGATGCTAATGCTTCTGCCACAAGGACTCCGACAAGATATTCTAGGCAGATGAATGAGTTTGATCAGAGTTAGTGTCACTGTGCATTTGCATGGTTTATGTTTATTGTCCCTGAATTCAATTTACAATAATCACCATGTTGTGTGTGCAGAATCAAGCGGCTCAAGGAACTCTGGAAACTTTTCAGTAGCGCAACAAAAGTGGGATTGTAAGTTGTTCAATCACACGGTTTTTACTTTTGTTTTTCTGGTTGCTTAAGTAAATGCTGGATGTTTGTGATGTGTAAATTGTGGTTGTCAGTGATTAAGAAAATGCTGATTGTTATAATTGCAGCCAAGGGCGACCTCAGGTCCGATGCAAAAACAAAAACGAGCTCAAGTATTCCTTCGAAATTTCCTGAAGAAGGAAGGAGCTCTGAGTCATCACTGTCATCTCTCGCGCAACATCAAGGCTGTCACTGTAAGTTGGCAATCTCGGTGTTTATGTAGAGTTTTTTTTTTGGTCCATCAAAACTTACAAACTGTGACTGCAGGTTCAATCTCACTGCTAACTTAGTGGATTTGTTGCTACTGAAGTGATTGTCACTGTATATGTTTGTGATTTGTGAATTCTTCCACTGACTAAGCAACTGCTGTTGTTTTTATTGCAGCGCAAGATAAGGGACACAAGTCGCTTTTATACAATTGCCCTTGGTCGACGTTTCTCGTACCTGCAGGTCCAGTCGGTTTTAGTCTTGTATTGAATTTTTCAGAGGTGTTTGTTTACAGCAAATTGCAAAGCTTTATGCTGTTATTTGTTTTGCCTTGCAGGTTGTAGGTTCCCTGCAATATCAGCAGCCAGCCCATTCCTCCGGGTGTACAGTCCAGCTGTCCCCGCCCAAAAAGAGGCACAAATAAAGCAGCAATTCATAGCGATGCTTGCGATGTCACCTGAATGGTGGCGTCGTTTGCTGCAACATGGTGCCCTACCCGACCGTGACCCTGGTGAGTACCTGACCACTACATGGTGTCAGCTGAATTTTTTTGGTAAGTTTGAAGTTCATTTGATCAGTGATTTTGTGCCATAATTTCTAATAATCCTACATAAGTGGTCACTATTACCCAACCTAGGTTTCTAGGTAGGATTTACCAAGGAATGGACTTTTCAGTTCGCTATGGTTTTTAGTTGAACTTTGTTGAGCTAATTTATTAGGATGTTGGCCAGAAAGCCTACCAAACTTTTGGTATGGCGTACTTGTGCACGATCTAGTGGTTTTAGATGCCTTCACCTGTCTTTCGTTGCTCTTTGTTTTGCTGGATAGGTAGGTTATACATTTGTACTAATTAGGGATGGCAATTTTATCCACGGATCTGGATACCCATGGATACCCGACCCAGTTGGGCAAGGGTATGGAGCACATTTTCGCCCATGGGTCCATGGATATAGATACCCACGAACAGCCGGGTTGGGCATGGTTATAGTTTGTGCTTCATGGATATCCAATGGATACCCGGGTTACATGTGGGGCCATATGCCAGTGATAGTAGAAAGAGCGAATCAATGGGAAATGGCAGGAAATATGCAACTTGTTCCATGAGCTATATGCTGCAGAATCAACCTCTGGATGTCACACTTAAGGACTCATCGTATTACTTGTTGCCTACTTATGCATGTAGCTTATGTTGTCATTTGTGAGTGAATGATGATGAGTTAATTTGCTCTTTGGGAAGGATTCATGATGACTTTTCTATGCCCATGGAGCTCCATGGGTATGTGGGTATCCAGTGAGTTTGGACATGGACACAAGTTTTGCCCATGGATAATTTGGTGGATGGGCGGAGGGTAGAAAGATGGGTCATGAGTTGAATTTGGACCAGCTCCACCCGCCCCAAACCCGACCCATTGCCATCCCAAGTACTAATTTGCTCTTTTTTTTTCATTGTGCAGAAGCGGCAACGAGGGCTCTCATGAGCCCGCACATCTCCCGTGACAGGCCACTGGTAGAGGTCAAGCACCTCTGTGAGAATTGTGCTAAGCCA
>NC_041392.1:40146173-40157252 GCF_002162155.2 Triticum dicoccoides
TCCCCCGCCGACTGGGTTACGTCATGTTGCAACCCTACTCTTCGGGTGTGCAGCTGCTGTCTCGCCCATGCTTACCTAAGCAAGCACGGGCCCTGTGTGAAGCGTGGTGCGATTGGTCTACTCCCTGAGGCCCGAGACACAGTGATGCAGAGGCTGCTGGTTCATGAGGACGAGACCCTCTACTGCATCGAGGAGTGCACACTGCTTGTTGAGCCAGAGTTCAGAGGCAAGGTGATGAAACGTGATGGTTTCAGGATGAGGACGTATGCCTGTTTTGGCGACGTGCATGCGCGCACGGCAGCGGTGCGTACGTTAGTGGTTTTGTTTCACATTTCACGGGCAGGCGAGTTGGTGGAGATCTGCCCTACCTCCCTTGCTTCATAGTTGAGACGGTTCTCAAACTATAGCTGCTATTCGTTGTACATGTAACAGTGATGATACGTAGCACACAAAATGGAAGGCCTTTCTGTTGTTTGGATTTAGTTCTGGATAGTTGTTGGATAGTTGTTAGTCGTTATACCTGTAAATATTGACAACCACATGGTCATACGTGTACCAAGAATTATGGTGAGCTCCATTCCTGTGTTGTCGGCCTTAGGGGCGATGTATTTTTTCAGATTGGTTGCTCTGTGTTTCTGGATATTAGAGTTAGCTGCTGCTTGTGGATATCTATGAAGGATTTAGTGTTTAGTCAAACTATTTTGATAGTGTTGCGCTAGACACTAGACCAATGATGAACCTTTTCACCTTTACATCTTTGTATTGCTAATGCATATAGAAATATGTCAAGGCTTTAGATTTTAGTCAAACTATTCCAAGGGTGTTGAGAATAACTAAAAATGCTGCCAGAGCTAGACACATGTATTAAGGCTTTAGATTACATACCTGGCTTGATGTGGTAAAGACAGGTTAATTCTGTTTTGTACAGTGTCACTAAAATGTCAAGGTGATGATGACATTATGTTTTAGTTGCGCTACACAAAAAAATTCTAGAGAGAAGACGAAAGGTATGGAGGAAGACTTGCTAATCCAGACGATTAAGTTTGCCTTCGGAACTGTGGCCCTCTTGATTCATTTAATCAACTTATTTAGAGGCAGTACTCCATTTAGTTCAATCATACTTCCTGTGTTTATTATACGGAGATATACTAGAGGCGAGGCAGATGAACTACTCAAGACGTTGCGCACATCACTAGACTTTTGTAGGTTTTACAAGTATGTTCAATATATTGGCTACGAAATGTGTTCAATGTACATGGCTTTGAGCCCCCAATTATATACCTGTGTGTTATGAGAAGCAAAGTGCTTGTGCAAATGAATGAGATGTGCCTACGAATTGTGTGTGTGTGCGCGCTTGGAGTTGGTTGTTGTCTGTAGGAGAAAGCCTTGATTCGTTGTAGGATCTGCATGATGGCAAACCAGATTCGTCTCAGACACACCTGTTGGGAGCATCTGGTTGATCTCATCCAGTGTTCGCCATGGTCCTATATTGATCCTCGACAACACTATGTACGGCTGTCGGCAGTGTGTCCGAGACGGTGTCTTCCTCGGATGTCCTGCCATCCACTTACCACTTCTCGAACATACATGGTGGATAGCTTTGTGGTCTTGGGAGGTGCCCAGCAATGGTCTGAGAGGTGATGTTGTTTCAGTTAGGACAGGCTCTTTTGCTTTGTACTCTCTCCGTCCCAAAATAAATGACTGAAGTTTGTATTAATTTTATATTAAAGCTAGTACAAAGTTGAGTCATTTATTTTGGAATGAAGGGAATAGTTTTGTTTGGTCGTTGGTGGCTGTCTTTGAACTTGCCCAAGTGTTTTGCTCGTGACCGGTAATCTTCCTGTACTTGTCATTCTGCAAAGCTATAGTACGCCAGGCGTACTCTTATAAACAGCAACACGTCATGTATGGACTACTGTGTCTCTCAAAGATCAAATTAACATGACTTCGAAATGGTGCAAAGGTACAAAGAGAGGGAGCCTAGAAAAGTCCATGCTTAGGAGCAAAATTTGGTGCGGGACATACAAATTCAAGTAACTGCAAAAATCTGAACCTGCCGGCAGGGCACAGCGCATGCATTTCAGGGCAGGCAGCTTCAGTTCTTCCTCCAGCTGGTCGATGAAGAAGAAGCCGATGAAGAGTTTGAGAAAGTGTTGTAATCCGAGATTTATTATTATTGCTCGCTAGCTGATTATGTCATTGATATGAGTAAACGTGAGACCTAAATTTTATTGTGAATATGGTTAGTTCATAATCTTTGTTGAAAACTTGAATACTGTCTTTACATATTTGCAACAATAAAATCAAACAGAGTTTGTAAAATAAAATTCTTTATCACTTTCAGTTTGTCAACTGAATTGCTTGAGGACAAGCAATGGGTTAAGCTTAGGGGAGTTGATACGTCTCCATCATATCTACTTTTCCAAACTCTTTTGCCCTTATTTTGGACTCTAATTTGCATGATAAGAATAGAACTAACCCGGACTGACGCTGTTTTCAACAAAATTGTCATGGTGTTATTTTTGTGCAGAAATAAAAGTTCTCGGAATAACCTGAAACTTTACGGAGATGATTTTTGGGATTAATAAAAATATTGGCGAAAGAATCAACCGAAGGGGGCCCACACCCTGGCCACAAGGATGGAGGGCGCGTCCACCCCCCTAGGGCGCGCCCTCCGACCTTGTAGGCCCCCTGGACCTCCACCGACCTCAAGTCCAACTCCGTATATTCACGTTCGGGGAGAAAAAATCAGAGAGAAGGATTCATTGCGTTTTACGATACGGAGCCGCCGCCAAGCCCTGTTCTTCCTCGGGAGGGCAGATCTGGAGTCTGTTCGGGGCTCCGGAGAGGGGAATCCGTCGCCATCGTCATCATCAATCATCCTCCATCATCAATTTCATGATGCTCACCGCCGTGCGTGAGTAATCCCATCGTAGGCTTGCTGGACGGTGATGGGTTGGATGAGATTTACCATGTAATCGAGTTAGTTTTGTTAGGGTTTGATTCCTAGTATCCACTATGTTTTAAGATTGATGTTGCTATAGCTTTGCTATGCTTAATGCTTGTCACTAGGGCCCGAGTGCCATGATTTCATATCTGAACCTATTATGTTTTCATGAATATATTTATGTTTCTTATCCTATCTTGCAAGTTATAGTCACCTACTACGTGTTATGATCCGGCAACCCCGGAGTGACAATAGTCAGGACACTTCCCGGTGACACCGTAGTTTGAGGAGTTCATGTATTCACTAAGTGTTAACGCTTTGCTCTGGTACTCTATTAAAAGGAGGCCTTAATATCCCTTAGTTTTCAATAGGACCCCGTTGGCACAGGAGGGTAGGACAAAAGATGTCATGCAAGTTCTTTTCCATAAGCACATATGACTATATACGGAATGCATGCCTACATTATATTGATGAATTGGAGCTAGTTCTGTGTCACCCTAGATTAGAACTGTTGCATGATGAATGCCATCCGACATAATAATCCATCATTGATCCATTGCCTACGAGTTCGTTTCATATTGATCTTTGCTAAGTTACTTTTCCGTTGCCACTGTTACGATTACTGCAAAACTGCTATGTTACTTTTGCCACCGTTACCGTTACTTCCATACTACTTTGCTACTAAATACTTTGCTGTAGATATTAAGTCTTTCAGGTGTGGTTGAATTGACAACTCAGCTGCTAATACTTGAGAATATTCTTTGGTTCCCCTTGCCTCGAATCAATAAATTTGGGTTAAATACTCTACCCACGAAAACTGTTGCGATCCCCTATACTTGTGGCTTATCATCGGCATGGTGCTAGGTACAGCATGAGGGCTCATGCTGCGTCCGGTGGTCCTTCGGTCTGTCATCAACAGATCTGCTGTCCTCTTTGGCGCGAGGGTTGGCAGTGGCCTCCGCGAGGTGCGGGCGGCTACAAGGTGGCATGTCCTGTGGATGGTGGTGGTGGCAGTGGTGATTGGTGGCACTTGTGCTGGAGGTGGACTGTCGGTGGTCTCCGTGTGGTGTGGTTGGCTACGCCGGCTCGATGCCTCTACATCAACAGGCAGCGATGATGATGGTGTCGGTGCGGGATGATGTGTGGCTGAGGTGGTGTGGTAGCTTGGGTGAAGACCCTATCACGGCTTGTGTCGTGACCAGTGATGGAGGCGGCTGTGGCCACCGTTACCATCCTGAAGGCATCGCTGTTTTGCTGCCGCACCCTTCCTACACGGACCCGGCCATCGCGGCCTCTCCAGGGGAAACCCTTGATCTTAGGATCGGACGATGGCGGCACCTTAGTCTCGGAGCTCGGTATCGGCAAGCGGGGCCGGTGGGTCGTAGCGGTTGTGGCGTCCAAACTTCTGTGGCAACGACGATGATGGGAGCGATGACGACGACGCGGCAATGGTTGTGGTAGTCGGCTCTTCTCCAGCATGTTCGTGGTATTGCCTCGGTTTCTTTGTTGCTGTGAAGTCGAAGCTACGGCGGCGGGGCCCTGTGGTATACGATGACTAGCAGCAAGTGGCCCATTCGGTGATATTCCGCGGCGCCAGCCGTGCCTGGTTTTGTCCTTCAGAGTTCTCTGTCGGAGTCGGAGTTGCGCTGTCTGGCCGCATGTTACCGAGTTTTGGTGCAGATCCTCATGCAGCTTCACGCATCCACTACATTGTGGGTTGAGTTGACGACCGCCTACGGCGAAGTCGGAGTTGTTTGCTCAGAGTGTAGGGATGGCAATGACGCCTCTAGGGGAGGAGTGATGACGATGACGTATGCGTGCTGTCTCGCCGAGGCCCTCTTTGGAGTGGTGTGCGTGGGGTTTCTTATGTCTGCTGCTCAGCGGTTGTGATGGTTTTCGCCCAGTTCTCCATAATTAACTAGGAAATTTAGTTTTGGCTCGGTTTTTCCCTAATTAACCGAGCAACTCTTTTCTTCTTAATGAATGCAGGATAACTGCTCATTTCGAAAAAAATAATAGTTGCGGTGCACGGACAAGGGAGTTGCCCGCTCCCCTCCTACTGTATGTAAAGAGTTTTTTTTTAGCGGTAAAGCAAAAGCTTTATTGATCATAAACACGAAGTGTGGGATACAACTCGAATCATGGGGTTGGACAAGCCAGAGATCGCGCCCCTGATCAAGAGAAAGAGAAAATCTAGCAAGTTTGTGTGCCTCTACATTGACTGACCGACTTTCATACATAAAAGAGCAATTAAAATTAGCAGCTCTAGCTTGGATCTCCTCGATGATAGCCCCATCGCGGCCTCTGCTTGCATTGTTCAGATCTTGTACTGCTTGTTTTGCATCTGATGAGATGACCATATTCTGGACTCCCAGGTCCTTAGCCAGCGCCAAAGCCTCCCGACATACAATGATCTCTAGTGTGGCTGGATCCTGCATGCCATAAATTAGCAGAGAAGAACTGCCCATATACTGTCCTTGATCATCTCTACATATCGCCGCTGCCGTTCCCCTGGATCGAGCAACAGCGGCATCTACATGTATTTTTGCAAAGCCCGGCGGCGGCGTCTTAGGTCGCGAGCTTCCCACCGTTCTTCTACGTGTACTGGGTTGAGTTGATGAAGGGCCCTTGATCATGTCCAATTCAGAGATGAACCTCTCAACGAACAAGTGAGTAGCATGCGGACTTTGAAATATCCCTTCGTGAATCGCCTTCCTCCTTGCTAACCAAATCGCCCAGAGCGTTACAGCCATCTTCACAAATTGCACATGGGATAATAGATTCATCATTGTGAACAGCCACTGTTTCGCTGAGGGTTCGGTCGTACCTGCGATTTTCTGCCTAATTTCTTCCTCTGTCAGCACCCAGGTGCACCGGGACGTTGTGCATTCCAACAACGAGTGGCTCCATGAATCTTGCACTCCGCACATCCCACAAACACTCGATTGCGCCATATTGCGATGGGCCCGAACGTTATTCGTCGGCAATGATTGTTTTGCAAGTCGCCACAGGAACATCCGAACCTTCCCTAGAACCGGAGTGTGCCAAAGTTTCTTGCAATCCCCGCTCTCACTGCTCGTTGTTGATGATCTTGTGTTTCCTTCCAACCATGCTTTCCTTCTCTTCCTGATCGAGATCAACATGTTATATGCGGACCTGATAGTGAACATACCCTTCTTCTCAAAATTCCATGCCCAGCTATCTTGTATATTTCTCGTACAAATCGGGATGCTCAAGATTGGTTGTACGTCAATGTGGAGAAAAACTTCTTGAAGACGCTGAACATTCCACCTTGCAGACGTAGCATCTATGAGTTCCGACACTAATGACGGTGGGTTTTGTATCAAGCAGCCGTACGGCCTCATCATTTCATCTCTAGGGATCCAGTTTTCTTCCCATATACTTTTTTTGAGCAACTGCATCCTTTATTAAACGTTCAAACACATGGGGATACAGATGATATCGGGCAAAACACTAAGCCACACATGGCGCCCGGGACTAAGAGAAGCAGATGCCTTTGCTAAGGCATGGGCCTCCCCATTATGCTTCCTATTTTCGTGAAGAAACGAGATATTCTGAAAGCGCGACCTCTGGTACTTGATATCTTGCAGGATGGGATAATAGCGGCACGGAACTTCATCTTGTATGTTCATCACTACCTCCAGACAGTCAGAAGCCACACACACGGATTGGACCTGCAGATCCGATGCAAGCGAGAGGGCCTCACTACAAGCCTGTGCTTCAAGTGTTACTGGATCAAGGTGGCCTTCAAAGATGATGGCCGAAGCACCTAAATAGTTGCCCCCCTTATCCCTGCAGATTGTTGTTGACACGGCACGGTCGCCAACCTTGGAGAAGCCTGCATCCACGTTAATCTTGACATCATGATGCTCAGGTGGTAGCCAACCGATCGGTGGCGGGTCCGTGCGTCTTCCATTCGTGACATGCACGTCCCTGGCGCTCGCATGCAGGTCCCTGGAGTTTACATGCAGGTCCTCAGGGCGCGATTTCTTTGCTGGGATCATCTCAAGTTCTGCTAGGAATTTGTTAACAAAGACGTGAGTGCTCAGAGGACTCTGAAACTGATTTTCATGTATAGCTCGGCGTCTCGCCCACCATATAGCCCACATTGTGACCAAAACTCGTGCTAGGTCCGCTCTAGGTAAAGTGTCGACAAGCCAGAGCATCCAAAGTTTTGCTTCGTCCATCCTGTTCGAGATGATGGTCTCTGTAAGGTCCTCGTCGGTGAGGGCCCAAACACATCGGGCCATGTGACAATCAAAGAGAGAATGACGCCAAGTATCAATTGCCGCGTGGCAAATGGAGCACTCTGCCGAACCAGCCATGCTTCTGTGCTTACGTACCTCTCCTGTAGGGATGGAGCACTTGGCCAACCTCCAAGCGAAGACACGCACTTTCAAAGGTACTGCTGCTCCCCAGAGTCTGGACCAAGACCGAGGATCTGTTTCCACGTGGGAGTGTCCTTCATTATGTTCTAGCCAATCTGTGCGTTGCTGTTTGGTAGAGGAGAGCAACTTGTACGCAGACCTGACTGTAAATACGCCCTTGCGCTCATAGTGCCATGACCAAAAATCGTGGTGTACTCGGGAGCTGAGAGGGATGTTTAGGATCGCTTCTTTGTCCATTGGGTAGAAGTGCTCTTCTAGCACGTCACTTTCCCACGATGAGGTGATGGGATTAATAAGCTCCGAGACCAACTGCGGTGGATTCGGCGATTTTGGGCACACCGGTCTCAATTTAAAATCTCGTGGTATCTAATTATCTGACCAGATGTTGGTGTCCTCACCTGATCCAATCCGTTTAATAAGCCCAAGTTTTAATGTGTCTCTGCCTTCCACTAGAGATCGCCAGACTTGCGAAGGGTTCTTGCCCAACTCTGCTTCAAGGATCGAAGAAGTAGGGTAATAGACAGCCTTAAGAATCCGGGCACTTAGGGAGTTTGGTTCCTGTAGGAGACGCCATGCTTGACGCGCAAGCAACGCAAGATTGAAAAGCTCAATGTCACGGAAACCCATGCCCCCCATGAACTTCGGCTGTGTCATAACTTCCCAAGAAACCCAAGCAGTCTTCCTCTCGCCATTTTTCGCTCCCCACCAGAATTTCCTCAAGATGCCATTGATGTGCTGACACAAGCCACGAGGTAGCTTGAAGCATGCCATAGAATACGTAGGGATTGCTTGGGCAACGGACTTGATAAGCACCTCCTTTCCTCCAACAGAAAGGGCCTTCTCCATCCAGCCTTGCACTTGCTGCCATATTCTGTCTTCCCAGATACTTGTTTCTGTCCCATTACCAATCCTTCTAATAAGGCCCAGGTTTAGGACATCACGGCCTTCTAGGATTCCTCTCCACACCTGGCTCGGATGTGATCCCAGACTTGCTTTGATAATTGTCGTTGTCGGGAAATATACACTCTTTAGGATGGTGGTTAGCTTGCTTGCTCCCAGTCCATGTCAGCCACGGCCATGGAGCTCCTAGGCCCAGGCCAAATGGCGCTGCTGGTCCTGATGGTGTGCTTGCTGGCGGCCCCATCGTCGATGGCCCTGCCGGCACTGCCGCAGATGACAAAAACTTAACTTCTGCACTAAACATTACGAGCAATGCTACACCTAGGTAAAGTTACGTACAGATTTTACGTAACAGGCAACGTGTAGGATTGGGATTGGATGGAAGGGTGTGGCAGGGGCCCACACGGGTGAAAATCGGGGGGGCGATAGATTGGTCAGGCAGGTTACGTAACTCTTCGTACGTTGCTTTCTAGGTGTAGTATTATTGAAACATTACTACTACTCCCTCCATCCCGTAATATAAGAGCGTTTTGTACACTACATGGAGGGAGTACTATATAAAGAAACAACATATGAAACACTACATGGAGGGAGTACTACATAAAGAAACAACATATGAATTCAAATACATCATGTAATATGCTTAACCTTTACCACAGTTTCTTTGCTCATCACGTACGAACTCTCCTATTGTGTCTGGTATCGTCCATCACGGCACAACAGAAGCTGTCAGTGTCAGTGTCTCCGTGTTTAGTTGCTTACCCAAGCACTAACATTTCGATAACAGAGCATTAAGGGTGTCTAAAAGACCCATGTCATACCCTTCTTTTTATAGTATCTTATTTAGTTTTACCAAGATTCCTATATATCCCAGCTCAATATAACACCCAATCAAATAAATAGCTAGGCACCCGAAATCATGCGGCACAACGCGGCCTTTACGATTTTCATCGTTGAGACCTTTTCAACTTTTTTCGTCACTATGGCAGTAGTGATGATAACTCAATGAAGCGACAAACTGTAGGAAACATAATGTGCCTTTCAGGTTCAACCATCCTTGCTTGCAATATCATGACAAACAGTAGCAATATCATGACACCCGGAAGACGAGGAAGGAGGCAACTTTTTGCCAAAAATAACAGACAGCATGCAAAAGGAATGTATTGAGAAGTGTCTTATCAAAAGATCAAATTAACACGACTTTGAAATGGTGCATAGGTGCAACAGAAGGGAGCCTAGAAGAAGAGTCAATGAATAGGAACAAAATCTGGTGCGCGGCAGACAAATTCAAGTAACTGCAAAAATCTCAACCTGCTGGCAGGGCACAGCGCATGCATTTCAGGGCAGGCAGCTTCAGTTCTTCCTCCAGCCGGTCGACGAAGAAGAACCCGATGCCTCTTGAAGCACGGAGAGAATGCAATCCCTTGGCAGTAGTATATATGTAGGCATTGTTAGCCACTCATGCTGTGATGTAAATAAACATTGATCCTGGATCAATTCATGAGATCTTCCGTATTGAAGGCTACGTAAATAATGGCCGTGCATGTTGCATGTGATGGGTCTCTATTTTAGAACGAAGGCTCGCGAAAGAGCCCGGCTTTGAATTAACAAAGCCATCAACCGGCCAGGAGATACAAACACACACAGACCCCACGACCGAACGATACAAGGGGACACTCTAGGAGGCTTACAACTCAACGGTTCGCACAAACACAAAGAACAAGCTTGTCCTAGCCGAAGACTACAGCCAAACAAACCATCTAGGGATGAGGCACACACGAGCACGCCGAGGACCTGCTTGCAACAAAGTGTGGAAAGTGAGCCCGACCAACGCCCAAGTAGAAAGGCATTACACATCCGCCGTCTCTCTCGCCGCAAAGGGACCCTTCCCTCTCGCCATGGCTCGCAAGGCGCCGTACCCGGCGGACTTGAGAGACGCTCACCCTAGAGCAGGGGACGTGATAGCTTCAGGACCTGGAGCAGCCGCAGCACATCACCACTTGAACTTTCGAGCTCTCCACGACTGCCGCCTCGCCACAACCTAGAACGCCTGAGAGCTGCAGGAAAACCACCAGGTGCGGCTACTGAAGAAAGGCAGCAGGGGCATCAGGAGAGCCGACAGGCCACCGAGGAGCATTGCCAGGCAGCCGAACGCCTACAGCCATGCCGAACCTTGTGGCCCCATCGTCACCGGACCACCCAAGCCGCCCAAGCTCCGACCATGAACCCCTCACCTGAACGCATCCCTCCCCAGGCGGCGCCCCCAAGGAAGAGCACGACACACAGCGCGCCGTCGCCGCCCAATCCAAGCCGGATTTTGGGTTTTCACCCGGGAGGAGGAGCAGGGGTGGAAAGGGGAGGGCCTCTGCAGCACCTCCAAGGAGGAGACGGCGTCGGGAACGTCGCTGCTGCCAGGCCGGCCACGCCGGCCAGCGGTTTCCCGCGGCCCAAAACCAGACCACCGGTCACCCACCCACATCAAACCGGCGCTCGGAGGGAGGCAGGCGAGAAGCGGCGGGGACGAGGGAGACAGGGGAAAGGAGCCACCTTCAGATCTGACGAGGCGGGGAAGACCTCCGCGCCGCCGCCGCCGCCCGCCGTCGTCTCACCACCCGCGTGGTCGAGGCCGCCGGCCAGAGCTCACCCGCGGACGACGCCGGCCGCGAAGGCGCCGCCGCCTCGCCAAGAAGGGCCGCCGCCCCAGATCCAAGGTCCTCCTCGAGGAGGGAGCGACCGAAGCCTCGCCGCCACCTTCACGGGCGACCGCACGAGCGGATCCGGCGGCTTTCTCAGGTGACGGCGAGGGAGGAAGGGTGAGGGATC
>NC_041392.1:40157688-40171071 GCF_002162155.2 Triticum dicoccoides
AGTAGTATACTGTAGATGTGCTAATTGGCCGAAGATAATCACATCATTAGCCCATATAAGATTTTCCTAGGAAAATTAGCCCATATAAGTACTAATATAATAACTGTATACCGAAGCCCAATAGCCCATGTCATTGTCATGTGGTTGTGGCCTTTTGTTCTTTGCCCCATGCGATCGATTCTTTGATCGTATCCTCGCACTAGGGTCTAGGGCGTTGTTTGCCGCTGCCGCCCAGCCGCCAGCTGCCCGGCTGCCGCTGCCGCTCCCGCTCAGGTAAGGCGCTTACCACGCCATCGCTCCTATCCTATCGGCTGCGTTGATTTGTCGTCTTTGTCCGCTGTTTGTCAGTGTCTAATATAAGGACTAAGGCAGGAGGAGGAGGCTTCATTAGATCAGAGTTTTACCGGAAGAAACGAAGATCAGATAGAGGAAGGTACTAGCTCATACTTGTAACTATCAGTTATTATGAATTAAAATCCTACTATCCTGGTATGGTGCATTAGTGTTGACTATAAAATAGTGAATTAATCTATTAATCACAGTGATTGCATTAGGATATTGGATCTGCAAAATTTAGCAACTGAACAAACGATCAAGGAAATTGGCTCTGCCATACATCCTTGCTACTTCACGCTCTTCCAGCAAATTTTGGCGATCAATTTCAGATTAGATCAGAGGCGACGTCGGCGTGATCGTGAGCTCATTAATTCTCCAGCCAACTAGCCAAGGTTAGCACAAGTAACAACTGCTTGCTCATCTCGATCAGTTCCCACCTTATACTTATCAAATTTGTACATCAAATTTCAATTCTTTTAATTATGTGACTTGTAATGTCATTTTAAGATTTATATTTATCAAGAGAAAAGGGTCGCCAAATACCAGAAATATTATTTCAGCTTAATTGTCGAGGGCATGTTTTCAAAGTAAAATGAGAGACGAGTTGCTTGAGCATTGCATGAAAACTTGCTTTGAAAGGAATTTAGAACTGAATTATCTTCTAATGAAATTGTTAATATGCTTTATGTTATTGAGAATCACTGTGATTGTATAACTAATTCAAATGTAGCTACCACATGTTTATACTCTATAGCAATGAAGCGGTATTTTTTTCCAACTTTGCTTCGCCGCCCCTATGTCCAAATCCTGGCTCCGCCCCTGGTTTATCCGTCGTCTTTGTCCGCTGTTTGTTAGTGTCTAATATAAGGACTAAGGCAGGAGGAGGAGGCTTCATTAGATCAGAGTTTTACCGGAAGAAACGAAGATCAGATAGAGGAAGGTACTAGCTCATACTTGTAACTATCAGTTATTATGAATTAAAATCCTACTATCCTGGTATGGTGCGTTAGTGTTGACTATAAAATAGTGAATTAATCTATTAATCACAGTGATTGCATTAGGATATTGGATCTGCAAAATTTAGCAACTGAACAAACGATCGAGGAAATTGGCTCTGCCATACATCCTTGCTACTTCACGCTCTTCCAGCAAAGTTTGGCGATCAATTTCAGATTAGATCAGAGGCGACGTCGGCGTGATCGTGAGCTCATTAATTCTCCAGCCAACTAGCCAAGGTTAGCACAAGTAACAACTGCTTGCTCATCTCGATCAGTTCCCACCTTATACTTATCAAATTTGTACATCAAATTTCAATTCTTTCAATTATGTGACTTGTAATGTCATTTTAAGATTTATATTTATCAAGAGAAAAGGATCGCCAAATACCAGAAATATTATTTCAGCTTAATTGTCGAGGGCATGTTTTCAAAGTAAAATGAGAGACGACTTGCTTGAGCATTGCATGAAAAACTTGCTTCGAAAGGAATTTAGAACTGAATTCTCTTCTAATGAAATTGTTAATATGCTTTATGTTATTGAAAATCACTGAGATTGTATAACTAATTCAAATGTAGCTACCACATGTTTATACTCTATAGCAATGAAGCGGTATTTTTTTCCAACTTTGCTTCGCCCCCCCTATGTCCAAATCCTGGCTCCGCCCCTGTGTGTGTGCGCGCGCGCGCGCGCGCTTTTAGATGAAAAGATTTGTGGTGCACGTGTCATCCCTGACAAGGAAAAAGAGTAAGTACTCATGTTATTTGCGCCAAAATTACAAACGAGCCAAACCATTGTCTCCGACGGATTGCGCAACTAGAGCTTTGGTTAGTACGCTTGCCATCTTTGGAGGACCTTCCTCGACTATGGGAGGCTAGTAAATGAGTATAGTGGTCGTTAAGCTTGTTACATATAACAAATGTGTGGATGAAAAAAAAAACACTATTGTAGAAACACGATGCCTCTTGCTACATGTTCAAGAAGCCACTCCCATCTTCTTTTTGAGAAACATGAAAGAGAAACGGATGCTCACAAATATGCACGTTCACTCATCTTAGTAAATGCATTCATGCACACCCTACCGATGAGCAGCTGTCAAAGATGGAGCTGGTAGGTTAAGATTGTCAAAGTCGCCACAGTCACGTCCTAGTTGACAGGCAAGGTGTAGCACCAAAAGAATGTTGTCAGAAAGCTTGGAATAAATTCAGAAAAATGTGAGCACATGTATCAAGTCTAAGATTTAAACTTAGGTGGGCAAATTCCACCACAAGAAACCTAATCATCTAAGCATTGTTGAGCTTGCGACACCACTCCCATATTTGTTCTCTCCCTATGCCTCCTAATCACACACGTTTGTTGATATTGTACGGATTGTGTGCCCGTGATCTCGTGTGTTCATGTGGAAGCGTGAAGCATGGATGAATGAGATGTGATGGGCTTTCCTGCATGTTGATGCGGAGATGGGGTGAGATATATACTAGGAGAAAAGTGATGTTTGGACACGTGGAGGTAGGTTGAATAAGATGCACTAGGTACAGGTGGTGGCACGGTTTAAGTATGAATTGGCGTAGCAAATTTTCGACGTGTTTGGTTCGCTGAAAAAAGCATGTCTTCCGATTGCAGCGTACTCTGAAACCGAAGCGAGTGTTTGTTTCGGGAGCGATGGTTTCCATAACAGTGCTTTCTGATACGGAGGTTCAGAAAATCGAAACCGCCGAAATCGGGATGGGTTAGAAGTCGGGACCCGGCGCACGAACCAAACAATGAACGTATTACGTGAAAGTATTCCGACGCAGCGCTTTCCGATACGGAAAACTGAATACGTTACCTGCGCTGTACCAAACGCGTCGTTTGTGTTGATTGTCTACACTTGTCCATAGCTAGCTCATGGCTCTGGCACATGGATAGCAAGCTTCCACGCACCCCTGTCCATAGCTAGCTCTTTGTCGATACTCCAATCCTTCAGGTCTCTCTTAACGGACTCCTCCCATGTCAAAATCGGTCGACCCCGCCCTCTCTTGACATTCTTCGCACGCTTTAGCCGTCCGCTATGCACTGGAGCTTCTGGAGGCCTGCGCTGAATATGCCCAAACCATCTCAAACGATGTTGTACAAGCTTCTCCTCAATTGGTGCTACCCCAACTCTATCTCGTATATCATCATTCCGGACTCGATCCTTCCTCGTGTGGCCACACATCCATCTCAACATACGCATCTCCGCCACACCTAACTGTTGAACATGTCGCCTTTTAGTCGGCCAACACTCCGCGCCATACAACATTGCGGGTCGAACCGTCGTCCTGTAGAACTTGCCTTTTAGCTTTTGTGGCACTCTCTTGTCACAAAGAATGCCAGAAGTTTGGCGCCACTTCATCCATCCGGCTTTGATTCGATGAATACAACATGTGAATTAAAATACAACATGTGATATGCTTAACGTATCACAGTTTCAACAGAAGCTATTAAGTGTCCCCAAGTTTAATCTTATTTAGTTTTAGCAAGATTTCTATATATCCCAGCTCAATATAACACCCCAGCAAATCAATAAGCTAGGGACCAGACATCTTTCGGCGCAACTTGACCTTCGATGAATTTCATTGCCGAGACCTTTTCAACTGTTTTCGTCACTATGGTAGTAGTGATGCTAACTCAATTAAGCAATAAACTGTAGGAAACATAATGTGCCTTTGAGGTTCAATCATCTTTGCTTGCAATGTCATGACAAACAGTAGCAACATCACGACACCCAGAAGACAAGGAAGAAGGCAACTTTCTCTCAAAATTAACAATCAGCAACAAGTCATGTCATGTATTGAGTACTGTCTATCAAAAGATCAAATTAACATGACTTTTTTTGCGATTTAAATTAACACGACTTCAAAATGGTGCAAAGGTGCAATGGGAGGGAGCCTAGAAGAAGAGTCCATGAATAGGAACAAAATTTGGTGCGCAACAGACAAATTCAAGTAACTGCAAAAAATCTCAACGTGCTGGCAGGGCACCGCGCATGCATTTCAGGACAGGCAGCTTCAGTTCTTCCTCCAGCCGGTCGACGAAGAAGCCGATGAAGAATTCGCAGAGGACCTAGATACACCACCAGGACGCCAGCGGTCAGTAGTAGAACCAGCTGGAGGAGCACCATCTGGCTGGCGGGATGGGGGGGCTTCTTGGCGCGCGGGAGGAGCATCTTGGCGGAGGGGACGGCGGCTCCAGCGGTCTGCTTCCGGGAGCGGGAGCGCATCCTGGCGGAGGGGACGCACTTCCCGTGCATGAGGAGCCTCTTGGCGAGCATCCCAACGGTCTGCTGCTTCAGGTGCAACAGCCGTCCTCTGGCTGCTACCCTCGCCGCCACGTCTGTGCCGCGGGACAAACTTGTTAGAACCAGGAGCGGCTGGTGGTGCGATGGCAGCAGCAGGCCGCGCATCAGGTGGGTCCGCTGCTCTTAGGAGAGCCTCCCTTCTCTCTTTTTCCTTCTTCTCTTCCACCTCCCTTTCCTTCTCCCTCTGAATTGCTGCAATGGCGTCAAGCTTGAGTTTCATCTCCGCTTCCTCCCTCTTCTTCCTCTCTTCCTCTGCAAATCAATGAGGTGGTGTTATTGCCAATAATAAATAATACTTGATGATCAACTAGAATGTGTTTTCCTTGCTTCTGATTGACACGAACAATACTTCCAGTTCACATGTTACCAACAACAATAAGAAGGTCCTAGCACTAAAGCTGGAATCACTAACCTTCACGTTTTCTAGCCTCCTCTTCCTCACGCACCCTTTGGATCCGTTGTTCCTCCATGTTCAGATAATACATCAATTTCCGTACAGTCTCCCTTTCACGCTTTCTTGAAGATATCAACTGACTAATCCTTTCTTCCCTCTCTTTCCTTAGGCTACTAAACTCAGCTTCACGGCGTTGGATAATTCTTTCCTGGAAAGCATTCTGAAATGGGAAGTTTTGAAAAGATTAACAAGATGGAAGGAAGGTAGTTTTCTGAGAAGGAAACAAATACATACTGAAAAAAGCTTATAGGTTGACAATACCCATATAATAAAGGAAAAAACTAAAAATGTTATATGCTGAAATACATGATGAATTTAAATATATCTATACTGGTGTTAATCAACCAAACAAGTTAAACACATCCGCAATCCATTCCGAGAACGTATAATCACTGCAACAACTGTACTCAACATTCCCTCTGTGGACAAATCGACTATATATTACTTATAAGCTTGGAAAGTAATGGAAAGCTGATTACAAACAAAAACATGACACCCGCTGCATTCTCTAACTACCACAAGGACAGAATCAGCACTGCTGAATGCAGTTGCAAGAAGGATGCATACCTTATGCTCCAACAATCGAGAAAGCCTAGTTTTCTCCTGCAAGTCACCCGTGTGGTGTTGCTTGCTGAGCTCAATCTCTCTCTGCCAAATAGAAATACATAATGAATGTGAGCATGCGAACAACAATTAGAATCTACATCTTGTAAACATCAAATAACAGCAAAAACAAACCAGCTGCTCTTGCTCATGAAGGATCTTTTCTTCCTCAAGGCGCTTTTGGAAGGCCTCCTCAATCAGTGGTGCTTCCTCCTGCCGTTTTGCCCTCTCCAAGTGATCCATTTTCTTTGCAAGCTTCTGCAGTTTTTTCTCCATCTCTTCAAGCTCCTTCACCCGTTGACTCCGTACCACCTCCATGGCGAATTGTTTTGTCATATCCTGCCAGGTGAGCACTCAATGTATTAGAAAAACATACACCAAAACAACAAATGTACATACATGTGTATATGTACTGATTACAAACTGTAAGTGATAATAAGTTAGCTAAGTTCCCAGGACATTTAAGCAGCAATGTGCAGAAACAAATAATCCTGCACTTTACACACACCACCTGTAATTCATCTACAGCTGACTATCACCCTTCCTTAGGGGCACAGAAACAAATAGTCAAATGTCAATATGGCAGCTGACCATACAGAAATACAACCGTTATCAAAATTCTAATAGAAGGCATCCAGATTTTACCATTAAGCGGAATTAAGTTACATTCCAACAAAGTACGCAAACTATTAAAACATGACCAGTTAGCATGAAGCTGTAATTATTGGAAATCCAAAATAGCATCTTACCCCTTCAACGTGAATTTTGTCCCCGTTCTTAATTATTTTTTTTAAATCATTTATTATTTTTTCTGCTTCCAGGCGATC
This sequence comes from Triticum dicoccoides, assembly GCF_002162155.2. Classification (NCBI taxonomy): domain Eukaryota; kingdom Viridiplantae; phylum Streptophyta; class Magnoliopsida; order Poales; family Poaceae; genus Triticum; species Triticum dicoccoides. The sequence continues at coordinate 40,164,224 of NC_041392.1, forward strand.
TTTTTCCTTTATTTCTCGACTGATCCTCTGCTGCTGCCTAAGTCTCTGGTCCTTCAAAAGCCTCTCCCTTTCTTCGTCTGCAGATTTCTTCTGGATACTCAATCTCTTTGACTCCTCTACTTTCTCCTGGAAATAGAAATGCATAAACCATAAACAAAGACTCCATCAAACAAGCAAGAGTTAAGAGTAAGCAAATAGGAAACCTTTTCCAATATTTGACGCTCAAGGTCTTCTTTACGCTTTTCAATAATTGATTTCCTCGCAAGAAGCCTTTTATGTTCTTTCTCCACCACTCCAGCAAGACTGAAGTTTTCACCGAGTTTGGATGGTTTATGCACAGGTGGATGAATGAGACTCCTTGCTTTGTTTAGGGAATCAGTGAAGACACAGAGGTGACTACCAAGTGCATCAGATTCTATGTCCTGCAAAGAGAAATAAGTCAGATAACAACGAGTAGATGGAAATCATCTATTTATCTGTTAGGATGAGATGGAAATGAAAAAACAACTGAATACAAGCAGGTTAAATTACAAATACTAATTATGAAATTGCATGAAACAATACACTCAATCAATCACCACATGTGGATGCCAAAATAAGTAAAAGAAACAACCAAGCAATCGGTATATTGTTTCTGTGAACAGACTAGCCTGCCTGACACATCATTACTTCCTCGAAGACCAGTCATGTCATGCTGCACCTATTTCTCATCTATAATATAGATAGATAAAAATGAAACCATTCACTATAAACAGTAAGTTCCTAAAAAAATCGAAAACCCAAGGGACAAGCCTCTTTGGCCAAGGAATATGAGTAGGCAAGACAAATAACATAAAACCGCAAGGCAGGCAATGCATCTGATCCTTATAACAAATAAACAGCAATGGAAAAATGAAGCCTTCAATGAGTACATTTTTAGAAGCCTAAGAAGGTAGCAACAGTGGTCAGAATCAAGCCACATACCATTTTGCCAAAATGAACAGCTCCAGACAAATGGTTAACTTTCATAGCAACAAAATTATGCTTAACCGCATCAACAGACATCTTCTCCACGGCATTGATGTCAAAGAATGGGATCATTCTAGAGAGCATGTCAATCTTCATGGACTTGAAAATATGAGATGCCTGAAAATGGTTATAGAGAGTTGAGAAATATGTTTCACAAATAGTGATGTAAAGTTTGATAAAGTGGATACATATTAGCAACAAAAAAAAAGTGACAGGAACACATATCCTATGGCTAGTGGGACATAGCATAGGACCTGCTGCAGCACCCTCAGTGTTGTAAGCTTCTCCAATGAAGATTGGTACTGTGATAACTGAATTTCAGGAACTGAAGATGCGGCTGAAAGCTTTCCTCCGATCGTAGAAATCTTGGAAAGCAGAGGCTGCACTTTTGATGCTAGATCCAAAGGAAGGAACTCATGCTCCATAAGGTTGTATAGATCTTTCACTTCTTGGGAAGCACATGAAATCACACCTTTGGCAGCCTATTTTCATATCATAGTCAGAGAGAGAAACAGAGAGAGAGAGAGAGAGAGAGAGAGAGAGAGAGAGAGAGATGTCTGCGAGACAAATTGCATGATGTAGATTGCCAGCTAGTTGGCCAAAATACAACACAGCTATATAAAAACATAGAAAAACAACCCGACTATGTGACGACACAAAGAAAGAAGTGCTTTCATATTTTAGAAAATTGAAACATAAGCAATGCAAGTAAATTCTATCATCACATAAACAGAATAGCACATCAGGGATGCATCAACAGATGCCCTGTTCTGTGGACTTGCAGATCTAATATAAATTTCAGTATTATAAAGCTATCTAAAGCGATTGAACAGGTATTAGAGCATTGCAGGTGCAGGAGGTGATCGGGAAAAGAAAAGAAAAGAAGACGTTCTCTTGCCATGTAGGAGAGATATGTGTGTATATCTTAGCATTGCTGCTTGATGAGACATCAATGCTAAAAATGTGGTTATACATTATTCTGACTGTAAGGCAGCAAAAAGCAATCACTATCACGTAAGCGCCTACAAATAAATTATCCTCGTATACGAATGCTTGGTAACATGGACAACAAACCCCATAATAGCAGATTGCGTTCAAGATGCCCATATATGACAAAGACAAGACATGCTCAATGAGAATGAAATAATTTTGGAAGACTGAATCCATGTGATAACAGAGACATTAAACAGTTTAGCAGCATATAATAAAAAAAATAACAGCAGCCAAAAAAGGATCCATGGCATACCAACTCCGAAAGAAGAGATGCTCTAGAAACCTGAAAAGTAAACAGGTGATTTATCAGAAAACAAATAATTAGATTATGGAAAATTATCTTAACTTGGAGAACAGATGGAAAGCAAACCATTTCTCTATTCTCACGCTTGGAGTCGAAGTTGAAATTGAAAAGGTTGGCCATACGCAAGCTACGGTCTTTTTCATTTTCAAGCTCAAGATGAGATGCACCATATTTATGGTCATATGGCTTAACAGAAAGTGCAGCGAGCAAAACAGAAGATGCTAGTAGTTGCAGATCCTTCTGAGTTAATTTTTTATTGAAGCTCTTCTGCAAGTTGAAAAGCTTCAGCCATGCATATGCATGATACAAGTGACTCTCAGATATCCAGAATATTTCAGTTAGTTTGGCATAATATACAACCAGGACAGATGGTTTTGGAGTCCTCTTAACCATGCTCATCAAGCCATGGATATCCTCCACAGATCGGAAGGCTTCCTGCAAGAACAAGACCACGGTTGGTGATTTTATTTCTTTAGCATTAAGATAAGATGAGTTCTGAAACAGACCTGCCATAGGGAAAGTTCTGTAGCAATTTTCAGTTGTTCAACCCTAGTATCAAGATAGAGCTGACAGGTTTCAGGGGCAGTCAGATCAGGACGATCTCGCTGGTCACGATATTTGTTCAAGTTTGCAAGATGGTTTCTAATGATCTCACACAACCTACGGAACTCAGTGGCTCTTTTATACTGTTTGCAAAATTGAAAAGCTTTGTGCGCAGTCATCTGCATATTGAAAAGTTCAAAATAACAGGCAGATTAGCTGGTGAAAGCATTCAGTAGATGATAATAAGAAACAGAAGGTAAATAACAGTAGTTACAGGAACCAAATAGTTGCTTCTGAAAAATTAGGGAGAGCACAAAAGAACCAGAAACAATAGCAAGTAAAAAGAATTCAGTAAAGAATACTATGTTCATGGAACCAAGTCTGTGCTACAGATTTCTTTTCAACGGAAATAATAGAGTACCTACATAATGAATTGGTTAAGAATGTGCAAAGGAATTAAATAGTTCATTTCACAAACAGTACATGCAAAAGGACAGAAATGTACATGCTGTCAAAACATAGGGGTTAAACCAACAACATTATTTTGAAAAGATGCATGAAGCTATGCTGCAGTATAAACTACCAGGGAGAAGTTTCTGAAATGTAATGACAGGCAGAATGGCTAGAGAAATCAAAAGACAATTGGCTGTTTGGTAGTGGAAAACCAGAACAGTGCCGGATCATTTGGTCCAGAGAGTCTAGAAACAGAGCATCACCTTGATGTTTCAGTTAACCATAAATGACAAAACCAAACAAATATAACTATGTTAATAATGAAGTGGCCACTAGGATAATGGCAAGGCAGTAAAATAGCTTACAGCATATAGCGCTTCAAGCTTTGAATTATTTCTCAGTATCTCGAGCACCGTCCTGTATGTCTCCCACAGAAACTTAAACCATGGAGTGACAAACTCCCTGTCAGATCGTTCTTTCCCTTTCTCCCCCCTGACATAACTGAGCATCAAGTCCTCTGGACGCTTGTCCGCTTCAAGATCTACGACATCCAGAGCATCTTCCAGTGCTTGTGCCCGATTCCTGGCTTCCTCGGCTTTCTCATTGGACAGCTGCATAAAGTGTTTTATGACCTCCTCCAAAGATGACACGTTGACTTGCTGGCAGACAATTCTGTACTGAATAAGACCATCTTTGGCAAATCTGCCTTGCCTTAGATCTACACACAGCTCTACATACTTCATCATGATCTTCTCAAGAGGCTTTTGCCATGACTTGTATCTTCTTGATGTAATGAGATCATGCAGTGCCTGCAGCGCTGCCTGCTTTTGTCCAACATGTATCAACTCTGCAGTAAATCAAAGGTGGTAAACAGTGTGAACATCTTTTAGTGAAATATATGAAACACTGCCCGAGATTTTGCATATAAGGAGAGTGACATTCGGAGAACCACTGATGACTATATTTTAGTATGAGAAGTCAACAACCGTATGGTGTAATTCCCCTGGTACATAATAATCAGTTTAGATAAAGTGAAGCTTAAGGCTCAAGTTTGCCATTGCTGAACTGTGCTACATTGTGCTTTACTTTTATAATCTGCTGCCAAAAACCAGCCCTGAAACTAGTGATAAGTTGGTTAATCAAACACCAAAATAGGCAAGTGCTGGTTGGACGAGCCAGAATATCATAATCCACCGCAAAGTCAAACCCAGAATATCATAATCCACCGTAATGTCAAACGCAGACCAAGCCAGCAAATCATGAGCTTTTGCAAAGTTATGTGGTCTCAGTGGAAAAGGGAACAAAATGTACATGACAACAATTGTAACTTATTATCCACTGAATGTCTCAAAACCATCCTAACTTCAATTCATTCTAACTAACAGGTTGGCACCCAGGCATTCAGGACAAAAAGGCCAACCAGCCTATGCAAAAGCCTGAAGAACCAAACGGCACATACAAGTTCAGTACTTTTAACAGAATCTAGCCTATGCGATACAAACTCATTGGTCATATGTGTCAAATGTAACACTCAATAATACGATATAACGATCTGACATTGAAGATTGAACTAACAAATCTGGATTAGAACCTAATCGCCGCCCTAAGTTAACGTATGCATCACAGCAGCACCCGCGCAACAACAACAATCGGAGACCAATGCGGATGAAATTGAGGGGGGCAAAACTCAGACGGATCACGGGGACTCACCCTCCGCTCTCTTGAGAGCGTTCTCAGGCTTGGCGAAGGTCGACATTGCCGACGCGCGCGGGGGCTCTCCGGGGGCGATCTACACCTGCAATACGCATCCACGAACATCAGAAGCCGGATTGATTAGCACGCGGATTCACGGCACGTCGACGGCGAAACACGCGTCGGACACCGACATCCGAACCCGAGAAAAAAACCGCCGGAAAACGTCGCGGCAGCCAACGTCGGGCGAGACAGGGCGTCGTGGAGCGGTGGTGGCGGCCGGGGATGGGAGGCGAAGGTACCTGCGGATCACCGGAGACGAGGGGCGCGCACGGGGCGCAGCGGCGGCGGAAGCGGGGGCGACGGCGGCGATCAGGAGGCGGCGGGGGAGGTGGCGGCGGCGCGGAGGAGGTTAGGTTTTTCGTTTTATGTGAGGAGGAGATTGGGTTTTTGAAGGAGTACTTCCCAAGAATTTTCGACGCCTACGGCGAGACAGTCGCGAACCGACGCCGAGACTGGATGGACGCGCGGGATTTCTTCGCTCACGTCGCGATCGACGGCTCGGATTGAACTAGAGCTCCACCGTGCTTCTTCAGGTTGGCATCTACAACGCTGATTCTCAAACTGCTCGACTGTCTGGACCACACGGTTTATACGTGTTATGTCATCCAATACAGTCCATAAAGCAGTTTGAACGTATTTTCTCTCACAAACAGGAGACAGATTAGGGGACTTTGCGGGTGTCCGAAAACAGTGGACGCGTCCGCTTCCAACCAACCCGTCCCACCCAAAACCTACCCTTCTTAACCGTGTGCATTCCTGCCTGCGCCAGCTGCCCGCATTCATGCCGCTCGGTATTGACGCCGGTCCAGAGTGGACATGACCACTCCGTATTGGTTCCGAAGAATTTGACGCCTAAGACAAGACACAAGACAGTATATAACGAACCAACGCCAAGACTGGATGGACACGCGAGATTCGTTCGCTTACCTCGTGACCGACAGCCGGGTTAACGGGAGCTCCACCGTGCTTCTTCGGTTTTTTTACGTATGCTTCTTCATGGTTGTTGCCATTAAGTTAAAAAAACAGGTTGTCGTCATTAACTGCGGATGTGTTTGACTCGGTACCGTAAAAAAAGTTGTGTTAGATTCGAGTCATAAAGGAACGTAACGGGGTCGTTCCGCACCCGGGGGGTCGTTCTTGTGTTTAGTCCGATCGAGGGGACAAAATCTGCTTGTGCCTTGGAACGACATATCCCCCTCGGATTCGGAATTCTCTGGTACCTCCAAATCAAAGGAACCACACTGAACGCCTCACGTCTCTTGCTTTCTCCTTGGCTCTGCCCTTCTCTCCCACGACAGAGCCATGCTCTAGCCACCACCCTCCCCTCATCTCTTATCGCCAGGAAGATCCTCGGGTTGGACTAGGAAGGAGATGAGTGTTGCAAGCGTTGGCGGGATCCTCGAGTGGAAGTAGCCCTAGCGAGATCCTCCAGCAGAAGGACGAAGCACTGGCAGCGTGTCTCGAAGGCGTTGATGCTAACGAATCCTGCTAGGAGGAGAAGCCCACCTACGTCGGTGCCGCCCGCCATGGATGTGTAGGGATCTGCGCCAACTGCAAGTGATATGCAGGAAGCATCGATGAGCCTCACCAACAAATAGATGTGGTCGGAGCAATTTCAGGGGCAGCATGATCTGGGCATGGTGGTTGATTTGGTAGTTGCTAAATGCCCGCATTACTTTGACGTGAGCATTTGATCCGGGCACAGAAGCCCTGACTTGAGTGATATCCAATCCACCCTCAGCCACTGGTAGAGCTAGGTAAAATCGTTTGGGGGGTGGGGCAAATATAGAAA
>NC_041392.1:40171406-40203831 GCF_002162155.2 Triticum dicoccoides
TGGCCCCTGCAACCCACAATATAGCTTTGCCGCTGCCCTCAGCTCCTATTCCCAACCCTAGCCGTCGCCTTCAAAGTCTCCTCCATGCTCCCACCTCGGTCCCAACAATTTATAAGGTATGAAGGCTTGCAAGAAAGCCTTAATTATTAGTCTCACATATCCTTTTCAAGGATGACTCCTATGATGGCAAATATTTCAATGATACTATCCTCCATCGGGAAATTGATGACTATTACATTGCTTGGGAACAGATGGTTGGTGGAGGCAAGTTTGGTCTTTTTCCAGCCTGTAACCCAGTTAACTAAAGACTAGAGGTTTGTGTTATTCTTGATATATACACGACCGAAGTTATTGCTAACAAGTATCTTGGATACTTGGCATACCCCTTATAGTTGGGGTAGACAAATCATAATACTTTCAACATCTTATGACATACTTTGTATAAAACTTATTTGCTGGAAAGAGAAACTGATTTCCTTTAGTTGTAAAAAAGTACTCCATCCATCTCAAATAAGTGTCTCGGCTTTATACTAATTTTGCAAAGTTGTACTAAAGTTAAAACACTTATTTTGGGACGAAGGGAGTATTAATTAAAAATATCATCAAAGCAATTCCGGACTATGCAATATCACCCAAACATATATGCAAAGGGGGCCTAAATACTGCAATGTTCCAATTATAGTAGGGAGATGATAACCTGCAAAAACATGTGCATAGTTTTGCATGGTGGACGATATCATTTTAAGAAAATAAGGAGGCATGGGTTTCAAATATATGGAATGTTTTAATCAGTTATGTTATCTAAGTAGTGGTCTTGCCTACTCTTTAAATCAGATTCTCTATATGCCCGACAATACAAACTCTATAAACCAAATTATTTTCAGCAGTCCTTTAGTTTCATCGGCAAGGGCACCTCCGAAATTCCACTAAGAGAAACACACGGTATATTCTCGGTACGGTATAACAAAACCAAAATGAAAACAAGACAAGAACAACAATCCAAGGCTTTTCCCCTCTCTGAGATAAATACAAAGTAACACATATTTGTATCTGTAGCGCACAAGGAAGCTAAACTTGCTAGGTTGTTCGCTGAAAACTGACACTGCAGGCGACACTAACTTCAGAGTTACGGTAAAGCATGTGTAGTGTAGCAGTTAATGAAAAAACATGTGTGGTCGCTAAAGCATGTGCAAGCTCGCTCCACCGCCGTTGACAGCATCATCGGGACACCGAGCGGGTGCGAGGAGTTGGGTAGAATTCGCACCGCCGCCGTCGACAACATCATCAAGAATATCTGAGCAAGTGCCAAGGGTTAGCTCCAGCAGACGGCGCTACCGTGAGGACTCCCCATATAGGTAGAGAGGTAGAGATGTTGCCGTAACGTAGGTTATGCAGGATGCCTGCTAGACGGAGCCATACGGCCACTTGAGCTCGCTAGAGACAATGAGGTCGGCCTAGGGGCACTTAGTGGGCTTGCTTTGTGGGGCGCCGTAGCTGGTAGTTCCACCCTACTTGCATCTTGAGTTACGATTGCTACTTACTATTACAAAGAAAGTTTAGCCCAGGTGCCTGTGCAACTGGGAATGTTCACGTTGATTGGCCGTCGTGAGCACCAGATATTCAGTGGGCTCTAGGTATTGCTCCCCCGATGTCTCCTATTCTTAAGTTATAACTGTATGTTTGCTACCTTGCATATTGTTGCCCTTGCAATTGGTGTATAGGAGAAGTACGTGGAACTGTGAAGCATGGAGACAGTGCCCTCGCTTAGTGGTGGTATATGTAGGCATTGTTAACCACTCATGTTGTGGTAGAGAGAAAAATTTATCGTGGATCAATGCATGATTTTTTTAATTAAAGGTCTTCATAAATAACGGTGAAATATGGTGCATGTGACGTGTTTTTAATCAACTTCGTTCATACTTCTCCATACATTGTACTCCCTCCGGTTTATTAGGCTCCCTCGTATGGTGGGCCAAAATTTGACCATAAATTAAACTAATAAAATCTAAATTATATGTTACAAAAATATATCATGGAAAACCTCTTTCGAATAAAAGTCCAACAATATACTTTTTGTACTATATACTTCATATCTTGTTAATTGCATGTATGGTCAAAATTTGACTCCAAATATGAGTGGGGCCAATAAGGCCAGATAGAATACGCTTACACATTTCTAGCATGTTTGGATTGATGCCAAAAATTGCCAAATATTGGTTAGTGATTTTTCCAGCCTCACACGAAGTTGCCAAGTTTTGTTAAGTATTGGCATTGCCAGTTTTTTGCTCGCCAATGCATTGGCTAGCCAAATTTTCTTAGCAAATCAAGCATGCCCTTCAATTTCCGCTAGACCAAGAATCGAAGCCCGTTAGATTATGTTCCAATCTCCAAGCGCAGTAACAGATCTTACACTACCACCACCATGATTTGAGCTCTTGAAATAATAGCCCGTCGGAGATGCCAATTGGAACACACATGCATGCGCAATTCATTAACCGATGAGAAACGGAAATTAGGGTTCAATCAAATGTGCGCCCGTGCGCGATTGTGTGAGAGAAATAAATAAGGGGAGGAGGAAGAGATAAAAGACCTTGTGGAGGTGGAGATGGCTACTAGTGACGACAATCATGATGAGGTGGTTGGTTATTGCTGCCATTCCCTCTCTTCCTTCGGAGGTGTGTAACTCGACGCGCTTCTATGTCGGTTCGCTAGTATACTCCTATTTCACTTCTTGTCTTCCAGTTTGCTTACTCCACTTTGCAGAAAATCTGCGGGAACCGATGTGGCGTATGCTTGAGAACCCATCTAGAGGTTTTCCCGGACCGGGCACTGTCCGAAGGTCCAAGGGAGAAGAAAGGCTTAAGTAGACACCTCTGCTGGAATTTTCAAACTCATGTCTGAATTTCTATATATCGAGCCTCACTCCATTGTATACTTCATCTAAATCAATTTTCAACACTTACCTCAGCTATCTATGTATGCACGTACTTGGCAAGTATTTTTGTAATTGTTTAAACTAGCCAAAATATTTCCTCAATCACAAAACTTTCATTACGTTTTCCGTGAGTTCCTATCTTAATTGTGTTCTAGATAACTTCTTAGTCCAAACTGGGTCAGCACACAAACTCTAGGCTAGCTTAACGAAACAATTCTACTCTAGACAAATTGGACATTACCTTGCAGAATCATGTTGACAGTGGGGCGAAGCTAGCGTAAAAAATCTCGGGTGCGCAACTTCGATATTAACTTTAAAATATATGGGATATAAACAAAAAAGGACTATAGTAGGAGGGTTGCGTTTATGAGCTCGGGCTAATCTTTTCCTGTGGTGAAGAGTATATTAAAAAGATATCAACAAATCTAAATGTTTTAGCAGCAAAGATGCTCTAGTTTTCTAGGTGCATGCAAAATTTCGCGGTCATATGACCTCAGGGCAGCTCTGACAAAAACCAAATATTAAAAAACGCTTTGAAAATTCAGATATTGGAGCTTCAAAAAAGGCTGACAAGCTTATGCATGCCCTGCACCCATGGAAGGAGCTCGAGTTGGACCCAAAATCAGAGCCTTTCACTCTGCTTTGCCTGAGTTAGAGGGGAGATGGGCAAAGGGGTTTGGATATATTTGGGGCCACCCGATCTAGCTCTGATAGTTCTCTAGTGAGCCAGATTAATCGTTGATGAGCCCAAGTTGGGTAGGTTGATGGACGAAACAGTGATATTAAAAGGTTAGTTATAAACTCCTTCTCGATTTGTTGCAAAGACATGGATACACGTTGTGATGATTCTGGAGGTTTGCTGTAAATATTGAATTCATGCTACAAACAATTTTTCGTGTTGTTGCAAACGTTGATTACATGATGCATGGATGATTCTTCCGACATAGTTTGATGTGGCTAGTACGTGGGCATTGGTTGCAATTACACACAACAAATGCGCTTCATGGGTGTGTTTGAAATGCTTCGAGGTTTCTCACATTTGTTTTCACATACCGTGAGAAAAACAAAATGGCGATGATGTTGCATACATATTTTTTATTTACTTTTTTGCAATTTTGCTAATGCAACGATAGAACGCTCCAAATTATTTGGCCCTTACACGGGCGTTATGACAGATGATCCCACGTGTCAGTCTCCCTCGCTAAAATTCCCCAATTTCCCCAAATTATAAGGTAGCCATGCTCTCGTAGCCAGTGATAAGGTGGCCATTCCAGCAATGCCGGAGCCTCTGCCGCGCCATTCGCTTTAGCCATGCGAGCTCCAACCTTGCGCACTCCCTGCACCTCCTCGCGGACATGCATGCCGCCGAGATGTGCCCCAGCACGGCCGTTCCTCCCACTGGTCGCTGCACACGCTAGCTGACGCTGAGGAGCTCCTCCTCAATTCTGTCGCGCTCCGCGGCCCGCCGTGGGCAGTGACGCCCAAGCCAAGGAACTGGAGCTGTCGGGACAGGCCGCGAAGGCACGACACTGCGGCGAGTCAGCTTGTGTCTAGCATCGGGACCACTCAAGAGGCTTGGCCGGAGATGGCGCGACCGGGTGAGGACGTGGGTGGACCGGCGGCTCGGTAACTCATTCCCCGTGGCGACCGGAGAGGCACATCCTAGCTCGGCAGCTTGCCTGCTCTGGCCGTTCATGCTTCCCGGGCCGACAGCGGGTTGCCCTCTGCTCGAGTTCCAATCCCGTTGCTCGGCCGTTCGTGCTGCATGGGTCCAGACGTTTAGTCACAACTGCTAATCGCCAACAGTCAAATGGTTGGCTGCCAGGGCATCAGAATATGTTCACGTTGTTCCAAAGCTGGCCGCACCATTAACCCTGTCCATCCTAGGTATTCCTCTCCCGGTGTATCCTATTCTTAAGCTAACTCTCTGCTTCTGTTGCATTATTGTTGCTCTAGCAGTTGGTGTATGGGAGAAATCCATTGAAATGACCCGTGAAGCTTGAAGAGAATCCATCACTCGCTGGGTGGTGTTATATGTAGGCATTGTTAGCCATCGTTGGCCCCTCATGTCGTGGTGGAAAGAAACGTTTATCCTAGATCAATGCATGAGATATTTTGTATTGAATGCCTTCATAAATATTGGTCGTTTATGGTGCATGTGATGTGCTTTTATTCAACTCCTTTTCTTCTCTGTCGGTTGACTAATACGAATGACTACTGGCTACTGGCTACTGGCTACGTGCCTTGTGGTGATCTTATCTTATATAATATAAATACTAGCAAAAGGGTCCGTGCGTTGCAACGGGAGAACACAACACGAAAGGCTATGAAGATGTGATTGACATCTTGAGCAGGAACATTAGCTGCCTTGTCTTCATGTGTTCTCGTAACATCAGACTCCCTCGTGCGTCCAGACGATGCAATTCTTAATTGGTTCCAAGCTTATGTGCAAAATCGTCGATGAGTTGTGCTTGAGATCCATCGTGCAAACATACGTGAGAATGAGATAAGGACTTTTAAAAAGCCATTTGGAAAACCTAAATTTGACGGTGTTATCGCCTCTTGATTTCCTAAGGGACACTCTGAAATATTCTTTGGCCAAAACGTAGTATGTTGCCATGAGTACTATTTCTTTTTTCAAAACAAAATTGAACCAGAACGCAAAAAAAAATCTAGCACAATATAAATAATGAACTGTTGCCTGGATTTTTTTTATGTGTAAGACTTAATGTGGAAGATCATTGTATGTTATGTACTGCACTGAATGGCCCTCATGGCCATTGGTAAAGACATAAGGGACATGCAACATGCAGGGGTCATGGCCTGAAGGAAGGAACTTTTAGTGTTTTTTTTTTCTGCTAACCACATACCTGCCGCATTGATGATGAGGTCGTGCTTGAGATTCATTGGTGAAAATAGTCCAGGATGAGATAAGAATTTTTAGAAGACCATTTGGAAATTTTAAGACGTGCCGACATTATCACCGCTTGATGTTCTAAGGCACCACCCTGAAACTCCTTTGGCCAAGCAGCTTCCATTTCTTTGATGGGCATTTCCTGACTTATACTAATGAATCCTCCACCTGGCCTGGACCTAGCTCTATACATGGTTTGTTTCATGACCAGTAGAACAATATCTAATACATTGCCAAACTGGACCAGATAAAACTGTGAATGGAGGCAAATTAGACCTTTATTCGTTTTTCTTAATTTGTGGTTAATGGAAAATGCCTGAATTTCTTGTTTAATACTCCCTCCGTTCCAAATTACACGTCGTGGTTTTAGTTCAACTAAAACCACGACGTGTAATTTGGAACGGAGGGCGTAACATAAAAAAAGAGTGATTATCTGTGCATATAATGGTAAGTATATTTCATATTGCTATAAATAATTGTAACACTTGTATGCTTGGACTTTTGATGCCAGACCAAAATATGATGCTTGTGTGAGCGCCGCGAGTGGCTGGTGATGCGCAAAAGGCCAAACACCCTCGAGTAGGCTATTTTTCCAATTGTCCAACAGCAAAATTCCAGCTGGTATACTCAAGTTTCAACCAGACTCACATCCCACACGAAATGATGAATAGCTTTGATTTTCAGTCCTATTCTCGCACATTTTATTTTATTGAGACATAAGGCTCGTAGACTTATGTAGAACACAAGAAAACAGAAGAGACTAAACCAAAGACAATTTAAGGCTACCACATTTTACCATGTAGCTGGTAGTGGCCATACTCCACCATTTAATTTGTGCAAAAGTAAAGAAGTAGCCAAGATGAACACTTTGGCTGTAATCAGTTGAAAGACGATTGCACAACCGGCTGGATTGGAAACCATCATGAATAGATTGTATATTAGATGTAAGCAATACAGATCACTATATATAACTTGCAGTCTCCTTTCTTAACTGACGTGTGCACTCCAAAGTAATGCAGGAATTAGCTATTTTACATGGGAATAAAGTATTAGGGGAGCCATGATTTATATACCAACAAAGAGTATGCAGATACTACAACTTTCATTGAGCCATTTTTTATCTGTATTGATTTTGATCCATGAAATTTAACCAGATGCATCTTGATCTGTTTTTGATCCAAGGAATTCCAGAAACTTGATGTGATGATGGATTACTTTTACTCACCCTTCACGGTCACGGCCACCTATGAAACACAGTGCAATGTGTTGGGGAACGTAGCAGAATTTTAAAATTTTCTACGCATCACCAAGATCAATCTATGGAGTCATCTAGCAACGAGGGAGAGGGGAGTGCATCTACATACCCTTGTAGATCGCGAGCGGAAGCGTTCAAGAGAACGGGGTTGATGAAGTCGTACCCGTCGTGATCCAAATCACCGATGACCTAGCGCCGAACGGATGACACGTCCGCGTTCAACACACGTACAGTTAGGAAGACGTCTCCTCCTTCTTGATCCAGCAATGGGGAAGGAGAGGTTGATGGAGATCTAGCAGCATGATGGCGTGGTGGTGGAAACAGCGGTGATCTCGGCAGGGCTTCGCCAAGCTTAGCGAGAGGGAGAGGTGTCACGGGAGGGAGAGGGAGGCGCCAGGGGCTAGGGTGCGGCTGCCCTCCCCCCACTATATATAGGACCCCTAGGGGGGGGCCGGCCCTAGGAGATGGGATCTCCAAGGGGGGCGGCGGCCAAGGGGGGTGACTTGCCCCCCAAGCCAAGTGGGGCGCCCCCACCCCTAGGGTTTCCAACCCTAGGCGCAGGGGGAGGCCCAAGGGGGGCGCACCAGCCCACTAGGGGCTGGTTCCCTTCCCCACTTCAGCCCATGGGCCCCTCCGGGATAGGTGGCCCCACCCAATGGACCCCTGGGACCCTTCCGGTGGTCCTGGTACAATACCAATTACCCCCCAAACTTTCCCGATGGCCGAAACTTGACTTCCTATATATAAATCTTCACCTCCGGACCATTCCGGAACTCCTCATGACATCCGGGATCTCATTCGGGACTCCGAACAACTTTCGGGTTACCGCATACTAATATCTCAACAACCCTAGCGTCACCGAACCTTAAGTGTGTAGACCCTACGGGTTCGGGAGACATGCAGACATGACCGAGACGACTCTCCGGTCAATAACCAACAACGGGATCTGGATACCCATGTTGGCTCCCACATGCTCCTCGATGATCTCATCGGATGAACCATGATGTCGAGGATTCAATCAATCCCATATACAATTCCCTTTGTCAAACGGTACGTTACTTGCCCGAGACTCGATCGTCGGTATCCCAATACCTCGTTCAATCTCGTTACCGACAAGTCACTTTACTCGTACCGCAATGCATGATCCCGTGATCAACAACTTGTTCACATTGAGCTCATTATGATGATGCATTACCGAGTGGGCCCAGAGATACCTCTCCGTCATATGGAGTGACAAATCCCAGTCTCGATTCATGCCAACCCAACAGACACTTTCGGAGATACCCGTAGTGCACCTTTATAGTCACCCAGTTATGTTGTGACGTTTGGCACACCCAAAGCACTCCTACGATATCCGGGAGTTGCACAATCTCATGGTCTAAGGAGATGATACTTGACATTCGGAAAAGCTATAGCAAACGAACTACACGATCTTTGAGCTATGCTTAGGATTGGGTCTTGTCCATCACATCATTCTCCTAATGATGTGATCCCATTATCAATGACATCCAATGTCCATAGTCAGGAAACCATGACTATCTTTTGATCAACGAGCTAGTCAACTAGAGGCTCACTAGGGATGTGTTGTGGTCTATGTATTCACACATGTATTGTGATTTCCAGATAACACAATTATAGCATGAACAATAGACAATTATCATGAACAAAGAAATATAATAATAACCATTTTATTATTGCCTCTAGGGCATATTTCCAACAGTCTCCCACTTGCATTAGAGTCAATAATATAGTTACATTGTGATGAATTGAACACCCATAGAGTTCTGGTGTTAATCATGTTTTGCTCTAGGGAGAGGTTTAGTCAATGGATCTGCTACATTCAGGTCCGTATGTACTTTAGAAATATCTATGTCTCCATTTTGAACACTTTCACGAATGGAGTTGAAGCGACGCTTGATATGCCTGGTCTTCCTGTGAAACCTGGGCTCCTTGGCAAAGGCAATAGCTCCAGTGTTATCACAGAAGAGAGTCATCGGGCCCGACGCATTGGGAATGACTCCTAGGTCGGCAATGAACTCCTTCACCCAGATTGCTTCTTGTGCTGCCTCCGAGGCTGCCATGTACTCCGCTTCACATGTAGATCCCGCCACAACGCTTTGCTTGCAACTGCACCAGCTTACTGCCCCACCATTCAAAATATACACGTATCCGCTTTGTGACTTGGAGTCATCCAGATCTGTGTCGAAGCTAGCATCGAAGTAACCCTTTACGACGAGCTCTTCGTCACCTCCATAAAAGAGAAACATATCCTTAGTCCTCTTCAGGTACTTCAGGATATTCTTGACCGTTGTCCAGTGTTCCATGCCGGGATTACTTTGGTACCTTCCTACCAAACTTACGGCAAGGTTTACATCAGGTCTGGTACACAGCATAGCATACATGATAGACGGCCGAGGCATAGGGGACGACACTCATCTTTTCTATATCTTCTGCCGTGGTCGGGCATTGAGCCGTGCTCAATCTCGTACCTTGCAATACAGGCAAGAACCCCTTCTTTGACTGATCCATATTGAACTTCTTCAATATCTTGTCAAGGTACGTACTCTGTGGAAGACCAATGAGGCGTCTTGATCTATCTCTATAGATCTTGATGCCTAATATGTAAGCAGCTTCTCCAAGATCCTTCATTGAAAAACACTTGTTCAAGTAGGCCTTTATGCTTTCCAAGAATTCTATATCATTTCCCATCAATAGCATGTCATCCACATACAATATGAGAAAAGCTATAGAGCTCCCACTCACTTTCTTGTAAATGCAGGCTTCTCCATAAGTCTGCGTAAACCCAAACGCTTTGATCATCTCATCAAAACAAATGTTCCAACTCCTAGATGCTTGCACCAGCCCATAAATCGAGCGTTGGAGCTTGCACACCTTGTCAGCATTCTTAGGATCGACAAAACCTTCCGGCTGCATCATATACAATTCTTCCTTAAGGAAACCATTAAGGAATGCCGTTTTGACGTCCATTTGCCAATCTCATAATCATAGAATGCGGCAATTGCTAACATGATTCGTACGGACTTCAGCTTCGCTACGGGTGCGAAATTAAGTCTCATCATAGTCAACCCCTTGAACTTGTCGATAACCCTTAGCGACAAGCCGAGCTTTATAGATGGTTACATTACCATCTGCGTCTGTCTTTTTCTTAAAGATCCATTTATTTTCTATGGCTCGCCGATCATCGGGAAGTCAATCAAAGTCCATACTTCGTTTTCATACATGGATCCTATCTCAGATTTCATGGCTTCCAGCCATTTGTCGGAATTTGGGCCCGCCATCGCTTCTTCATAGTTCGAAGGTTCACCATTGTCTAACAACATGATTTCCAGGACAGGGTTGCCGTACCACTCTAGCGCGGAACGTGTCCTTGTGGACCTACGAAGTTCAGTAGCAACTTGATCTGAAGTTTCATGATCATCATCATTAACTTCATCTCTAGTCGGTGCAGGCACCTCAGGAACATTTTCTTGAGCTGCGCCACTCTCCGGTTCAAGAGGCAATAATTCATCAAGTTCTACTTTCCTCCCACTTACTTCTTTTGAGAGAAACTCTTTCTCTAGAAAGGATCCATTCTTGGAAACAAAGATCTTGCCTTCGGATCTGAGGTAGAAGGTATACCCAATAGTTTCTTTAGGGTATCCTATGAAGACGCATTTTTTCGATTTGGGTTCGAGCTTTTCAGGTTGAAGTTTCTTGACATAAGCATCGCATCCCCAAATTTTTAGAAACGATAGCTTAGGTTTCTTCCCAAACCATAATTCATACGGTGTCATCTCAACGGATTTCGACGGAGCCCTGTTTAAAGTGAATGCGGCAGTCTCTAAAGCATAGCCCCAAAATGACAGCGGTAGATCGGTAAGAGACATCATAGATCGCACCATATCCAATAGAGTGCGATTACGACATTCGGACACACCATTACGCTGAGGTGTTCCAGGCGGCGTGAGTTGTGAAACTATTCCACATTTCCTTAAGTGCGTGCCAAATTCGTGACTCAAGTATTCTCCCCCACGATCTGATCGCAAGAACTTGATTTTTCTGTCACGTTGATTCTCAACCTCACTCTGAAATTCCTTGAACTTTTCAAAGGTCTCAGACTTGTGTTTCATTAAGTAGACATACCCATATCTACTCAAGTCATCAGTGAGGGTGAGAGCATAACGATAGCCACCGCGAGCCTCAACACTCATTGTACCGCACACATCAGTATGTATGATTTCCAATAAGTTGGTTGCTCACTCCATTGTTCCTGAGAACGGAGTCTTGGTCATTTTACCCATGAGGCATGGTTCACACGTGTCAAATGATTCGTAATCAAGAGACTCCAAAAGTCCATCTGCATGGAGCTTCTTCATGTGTTTGACACCTATGTGACCAAGGCGGCAGTGCCACAAGTATGTGGGACTATCATTATCAACCTTACATCTTTTGGTATTCACACTATGAATATGTGTAATATTACGCTCGAGATTCATTAAGAATAAACCATTCACCAGCGGAGCAGGACCATAAAACATATCTCTCATATAAATAGAACAACCATTATTCTCAGATTTAAATGAGTAGCCGTCTCAAATTAAACAAGATCCTGATACAATGTTCATGCTCAAAGCTGGCACTAAATAACAATTATTGAGGTTTAAAACTAATCCCGTAGGTAAATGTAGAGGTAGCGTGCCGACGGCGATCACATCGACCTTGGAACCATTCCCGACGCGCATCGTCACCTCGTCCTTCGCCAGTCTCCGCTTATTCTGCAACTCTTGCTTTGAGTTACAAATGTGAGCAACCGCACCGGTATTAAATACCCAGGAGCTACTACGAGTACTGGTAAGGTACACATCAATTACATGTATATCACATATACCTTTAGTGTTGCTGGCCTTCTTGTCCGCTAAGTATTTGGGGGCAGTTCCACTTCCAGTAACCACTTCCCTTGCAATAAAAACACTCAGTCTTGGGCTTGGGTCCATTCTTTGGCTTCTTCCCGGCAGCTTGCTTATCGGGCGCGGCAACCCCCTTGTCGTCCTTCTTGAAGTTCTTCTTACCCTTGCCTTTCTTAAACTTAGTGGTTTTATTCACCATCAACACTTGATGTCCCTTTTTGATCTCCACCTCCGCTGATTTCAGCATTGAATATACCTCAGGAATGGTCTTTTCCATCCCCTGCATATTGTAGTTCATCACAAAGCTCTTGTAGCTCGGTGAAAGCGACTGAAGGATTCTGTCAATGACCGCGTCATCCAGGAGATTAACTCCCAGCTGAGTCAAGCGGTTATGCAACCCAGACATTTTGAGTATGTCCTCACTGATAGAACTATTTTCCTCCATCTTACAACTGAAGAATTTGTCGGAGACTTCATATCTCTCGACCCGGGCATAACCTTGGAAAACCATTTTCAGCTCTTCGAACATCTCATATGCTCCGTGTTGCTCAAAACGCTTTTGGAGCCCCGGTTCTAAGCTGTAAAGCATGCTGCACTAAACGAGGGAGTAATCATCAGCACGTGACTGCCAAGCGTTCATAACGTCTTGGTTCTCTGGGATGGGTGCGTCACCTAGCGGTGCTTCTAGGACATAATCTTTCTTGGCAGCTATGAGGATGATCCTCAGGTTCCGGACTCAGTCCGTATAGTTGCTGCCATCATCTTTCAGCTTGGTTTTCTCTAGGAACGCGTTGAAGTTGAGGGCAACATTAGCGTGAGCCATTTGATCTACAAGACATAATGTAAAGATTTTAGACTAAGTTCATGATAATTAAGTTCATCTAATCAAATTATTCAATGAACTCCCACTTAGATAGACATCCCTCTAGTCATCTAAGTGAAACATGATCCGAGTCAACTAGGCCGTGTCCGATCATCAAGTGAGACGGACTAGTCAACATCGGTGAACATCTTCATGTTGATCGTATCTTCTATAAGACTCATGCTCGACCTTTCGGTCTTCTGTGTTCCGAGGCCATGTCTGTACATGCTAGGCTCGTCAAGTCAACCTAAGTGTATTGCGTGTGTAAATCTGACTTACACCCGTTGTATTCGAACGTTAGAATCTATCACACCCGATCATCACGTGGTGCTTCGAAACAACGAACCTTCACAACGGTGCACAGTTAGGGGGAACACTTTCTTGAAATTATTATGAGGGATCATCTTATTTAAGCTACCGTCGTTCTAAGCAAATAAGATGTAAAACATGATAAACATCACATGCAATCAAATAGTGACATGATATGGCCAATATCATTTGCTCCTTTTGATCTCCATCTTCGGGGCTCCATGATCATCATTGTCACCGGCATGACACCATGATCTCCATCATCGTGTCTTCTTGAAGTTGTGTCATCATCTATTACTTCTACTACTATGGCTAACGCTTTAGCAATAAAGTAAAGTAATTACATGACGTTTATGTTGACACGTGGGTCATAAATAAATTAAGACAACTCCTATGGCTCCTGCCGGTTGTCATACTCATCGACATGCAAGTCGTGATTCCTATTACAAGAACATGATCAATATCATACATCACATATATCATTCATCACATCCTTTTGGCCATATCACATCACACGACACATGCTGCAAAAACAAGTTAGACATCCTCTAATTGTTGTTGCAAGTTTTTACGTGGCTGCTATAGGTTTCTAGCAAGAACGTTTCTTACCTACGCCAAAACCACAACGTGATATGCCAATTTCTATTTACCCTTCATAAGGAACCTTTTCATCGAATCTGATCCGACTAAAGTGGGAGAGACAGACACCCACTAGCCACCTTATGCAATTAGTGCATGCCAGTCAGTGGAACCAGTCTCACGTAAGCGTACGTGTAAGATCGGTCCGGGTCGCTTCATCCCATGATGCCGCCGAATCAAGATAAGACTAGTAACGGCAAGTAAATTGACAATATCGACGCCCACAACTGCTTTGTGTTCTACTCGTGCATAGAAACTACGCATAGACCTAGCTCATGATGCCACTATTGGGGAACATAGCAGAATTTTAAAATTTTCTACGCATCACCAAGATCAATCTATGGAGTCATCTAGCAACGAGGGAGAGGGGAGTGCATCTACATACCCTTGTAGATCGCGAGCGGAAGCGTTCAAGAGAACGAGGTTGATGGAGTCGTACTCGTCGTGATCCAAATCACCGATGACCTAGCGCCGAACGGATGACACCTCCGCGTTTAACACACGTACGGTTGGGAAGATGTCTCCTCCTTCTTGATCCAGCAAGGGGGAAGGAGAGGTTGATGGAGATCCAGCAGCATGACGGCGTGGTGGTGGAAACAACGGTGATCTCGGCAGGGCTTCGCTAAGCTCAGTGAGAGGGAGAGGTGAAACGAGAGGGAGAGTGAGGCGCCAGGGGCTAGGGTGCAGCTGCCCTCCCTCCCCCACTATATATAGGACCCCTAGGGGGGGGCACCGGCCCTAGGAGATCCCAGGGAAAGGGAGGCGCCAGGGGATAGGGTGCGGCTGCCCTCCCTCCCCCACTATATATAGGACCCCTAGGGGGGGGGGCGCCGGCCCCAGGAGATGGGATCTCCAAGGGGGGGGGGCGGCGGCCAAGGGGGGTGACTTGCCCCCCAAGCCAAGTGGGGCGCCCCCACCCCTAGGGTTTCCAACCCTAGGCGCAGGGGAGGCCCGAGGAGGGCGCACCAGCCCACTAGGGGCTGGTTCCCTTCCCCACTTCAGCCCATGGTGCCCTCCGGGATAGGTGGCCCCACCCGGTGGACCCCCGGGACCCTTCCGGTGGTCCCGGTACAATACCGATTACCCCCGAAACTTTCCCGATGGCCGAAACTTGACTTCCTATATATAAATCTTCACCTTCAGACCATTTTGAAACTCCTCGTGACGTCCGGGATCTCATCCGGGACTCCGAACAACTTTTGGGTTACCGCATACTAATATCTCAACAACCCTAGCGTCACCGAACCTTAAGTGTGTAGACCCTACGGGTTCGGGAGACACACAGACATGACCGAGACGACTCTCCGGTCAATAACCAACAGCGGGATCTGGATACCCATGTTGGCTCCCACATGCTCCTCGATGATCTCATCGGATGAACCACGATGTCGAGGATTCAATCAATCCCGTATACAATTCCCTTTGTCAATCGGTACATTACTTGCCCGAGACTCGATCGTCGGTATCCCAATACCTCATTCAATCTCGTTACCGGCAAGTCACTTTACTCGTACCGCAATGCATGATCCCGTGATCAACCACTTGGTCACATTGAGCTCATTATGATGATGCATTACCGAGTGGGCCCAGAGATACCTCTCCGTCATACGGAGTGACAAATCCTAGTCTAGATTCGTGCCAACCCAACAGACAGTTTCGGAGATACCCGTAGTGCACCTTTATTGTCACCCAGTTACGTTTTGATGTTTGGCACACCCATATCACTCCTACGGTATCCGGGAGTTGCACAATCTCATGGTGTAAGGAGATTATACTTGACATTCGGAAAAGCTATAGCAAACGAACTACACGATCTTTGAGCTATGCTTAGGATTGGGTCTTATCCATCACATCATTCTCCTAATGATGTGATCCCGTTATCAATGAAATCCAATGTCCATAGTTAGGAAACCATGACTATCTTTTGATCAACGAGCTAGTCAACTAGAGGCTCACTACAGACGTGTTGTGGTCTATGTATTCACACATGTATTACGATTTCCATATAACACAATTATAGCATGAACAATAGACAATTATCATGAACAGAGAAATATAATAATAACCATTTTATTATTGCCTCTAGGGCATATTTCCAACACAATGCATCTCCAACACATTTAGGCATGTATGTAAACTACTATCTGCAGCAGGGTCAGACTATATTAGAATCATCAAGTACCTTGTACCAAGTAAAGAGTAATCATCAAGTACCAAGTAAAGAATATTACTGAGAATCATGCCTAGCTTTCTACCCAACTTGCAGATTTCTTCTCCCTTGCATAGGTCTCTAGGCAGACCCAAAATCGTACAGCTTGAAATTCAGCGAGATGCATTGCATCCTTCAACCAAGGAACAGTCGTTGCCATCCCCTCTGCATATAGGAAATGGCCACCAATCCACCTTCTTCCTGAAAAGCAGAGCAAAGGAGAATAGAGTAGAGATATAATGGGTGATACACTTGAAGGCTGGATTCCTTCAGATTTCGTATAACTTTCCAACGAATAGCCGGCGGGAGCATATAAAAGGTATGAGATGGAGCTGCAGCAAGCGACTAGCATATATGGTGGCTAACATACGCAAAAGAGAGCGAGAAGAGAAGGCAAAAGCACGGTCGACCAACTATGATCAAGAAGTGATCCTAGAACAACCTACGTCAAGCATAACTCCAACACCGTGTTCACTTCCCGGACTCCGCCGGAAAGCGACCATCATGGTTACACACGCGGTTGATACATTTTAATTACGGTCAACTTCAGGTTTTATACAACCGGACATCAACAAATTCCCATCTGCCCATAACCGCGGGCACGACTTTCGAAAGTTCAAATCCCTGCAGGGGTGTCCCAACTTAGCCCATGACAAGCTCTCACGGTCAACGAAGGAATAGACCTCCTCCCAAGACATTCCGATCAGACTCGGTATCCCGGTTCTACAAGACATCCTCGACAATGGTAAAACAAGTCCAGCAAGACCACCCGATGCGCCGACATCCCGATAGGAGCTGCACATATCTCGCTCTCAGGGAAACATCGGATAAGTAATCCGTACAACTAAAACCAGCCCTCGAGTTTCCCCGAGGTGGTGCTGCAAGGGGCTCTAGTTTGGACCAACGCTTAGACAAGCACTGGCCCCCCGGGGGGGGGGGGGGTTAAAATAAAGATGACCTTCGGGATCGCGACTCCCAAGGGAAAAAGGCTAGGAGGCGAATGGTAAAACCAAGGTTGGGCCTTGCTGGAGGAGTTTTATTCAAAGCGAACTGTCAAGGGGTTCCCATTATAACCCAACCGCGTAAGGAACGCAAAATCCAGGAACATAACACCGAGATGACGGAAACTAGGGCGGCAAGAGTGGAACAAAACACCAGGCATAAGGCCGAGCCTTCCACCCTTTACCAAGCATATAGATGCATTAATTAAATAAGATATATCGTGATATCCCAACAAAATATCCATGTTCCAACATGGAACAAGCTTCAATCTTCACCTGCAACTAACAACGCTATAAGAGGGGCTGAGCAAAGCGGTAACATAGCCAAACAACGGTTTGCTAGGACAAGGTGGGTTAGAGGCTTGGTTCACCAATATGGGAGGCATGATAAGCAAGTGGTAGGTATCACAGCATAGGCATAGCAAAAGAGCGAGCAACTAGCAAGAAAAGATAGAAGTGATTTTGAGGGTACGATCATCTTGCCTGCAATCCCGCAAGGAAGAAGAACGAGTCCAGGAAGAAGACAAACAGACGTAGTCGAACGGTTCCTCACAAACGCGACGTTATCGAAACCAACCCGAAGAAGCAAACATCGGAAAGAAGCACACAACAAAGTAAACAACCATCACATAAACATGGCATGATGCACAATCAAGTATGATGCATGTCCGGTTTAATGAAGCATGGTATGACAAAGTGCACAAGCAATCCTACAAATTAAATGGAGCTCAATATGCAATGCCGTTGCATATTGACGAAACACCACGTGACTTATTTAGTTCGATATGTACCCAACAATATTAAATGTTATTAAACATGGCAATAGGGTGAAGCAAATATAAACTACCTATCTAGTCAAGGTTAAATGAGGCCGGAAACAACGAACAATAATTCCGGAAACTCCTCATATGCATATATTAGGTTTGGTACTGTTCTGCCCTAAACATAATTTTAGAGTTGTTAAGCATACAAAATAAGGCCACCATGTTAAACTAGGCAAAATTCTACCCCATTTACATATAAAGTTTATTTAATTCGGAGCTACGGTTGAATAGTTATGAATTAAATCATTTTAGCATGGCATAGGAGCAAATTTAAAAAAACATCATTTTAGACATTTTAAACATGGATGAAAGTGACATATTATTAAACTAGACAAAATTCTGAGCAAGTTTCATATATAAATCATTTTAATCCGATGCACGAATTGTGAGTTATTATATGCATGAACATGAGGGTCTTTTCTATAGAACAATTAACTCCGGATAAAAGGACAAATCACAGAACGGAAAAAACATGACATGGGCCGAATCTGGACAGGAAGCCCAATAAAGAAAAAAAAGGACGGGCACTGGGGTGGCCTCACCATGGGCCTCGGCCCGGCTTGGCAGAGGAGGCCAGCGGCGCTGGGCCTTGCGCGGTACAGGGGAGCGGCTGGGCCGGCGGAGAGAAATCCGACCCACGCGGGAGTCAACGCGAGCGGGCGCGAAGCTCGTCTCCTCGAAGTAGGATGACGGCGGCGGCATAGCGCGGCTCCGGCGAGGGCGACGCATGGGGAAACAACGACACGCGCGGCCGGCGATGTAGGGAACGGGCAGATCCAGGCAAGGGGTCCCGGATCCGGTGGAGGCGCGCCCAAGAGGTGACCGGCGTTGACGTATGGGCTTCGGGGTCGGGCGGCCATGGCGGATCCTGCAGGGCGAGGGAGAGAGATGTGAGGTCTGGGAGAGAGATGAGAAGGAGAGGGAAAGGCAAGGGCACGGGGCGTCGAAGGGAGGTCCGGCCTGGGTTCGAGGTCACCGGCGGATGGTGCGGCGTGCCCCGACGAACGAGGTAGACGAGGCGATGTAGCACATGCGCTCGGGATCCTCCCCGCGGGAGGAAGATGGGGCGCTGGGGCGGAGGCGCTTGGGCCCAGATCCAGCCCAAGGTGGGCCGGTTGCGGGCTCGGGCGGCCGCGCGGGGTGGAGGAGGCTGAGAGGCGACGGGGCGGACTCCTAGTGGATGCATGCGGCGACGCTGGTGGCGGCTACCCACTCGGGCGGCGCCAAGTGGCAGCGGAGGGACGGCTGGGCGCGGAATCTGAGGAGGGGGAAGGTTAGAGGTAGGGGAAGGGCTAGGCTGCCCAAATTTGGAAGGGGGTTGTCCATATATAGGCAGGGATGGCTAGGGTTAGGGGTTTTCATCTGTTTTCGGACCCTCGGATCATGATCGGACTGCTCCAGGCACGAGGAGGAGTAGTCTGGGCCTAGGTGGGCTGTGTAGATGGGCTAGAGAGGAAAGAGAGGGAAAACCCGGCAACCGTTTCCGGAGACCGAAAACGTCCGACGTAAGACCGACTATAATGTCGCTATAGTTTAACGGTTGGGCTATCAAACGAACCCCGAATGCGATGAAACTTGACAGGCGGTCCATCTACACTATAATAAGACCACACGTCAACTCTCATCCCATTCCAAGAACATTTTCCGGCCAATTATAAAATACTATTTCGGACATGCCGCGGGCGCGTGCAAGTGTGTCTGGGCTCAGAACGGACAACAGAGAGAACGAGGAGAACCCGGACGAATGCAGGTTTTGAAAACATGATGATGCAATGCACAGGATGACATGGCAAGATGCAACACGCAAGCAAATGACATGGCAACGACGGCGAATAACTGGAGGACACATGGCACATCGGTCTCGGGGCGTCACAACACTCCACCACTACGAGAGGATCTTGTCCCGAGATCTAGAATGGCACCGGAGGGAAAAACGGAAGAGAAAGAGGAGAGGTAAAACTAAGTTGCTTCTTTGACAAACGAGTGAGACCAAAGAACCTTGAAAAGGTTAAGCCATCTCAAGAAAAGAATACAACGGCGATGAACGAAGCTCAAAACACTCCGTTAGAAAAGAGGAACAAGGGAGAACAACTTCGGGCAACACTCTGATTGAAAAGAAAAGGAATTGAATAAGAACTTGATAAGATGAGAAGATACTTGAAGAAATCACAATACACTGCCTCCGTAACTATTGAATGAATGGAACAAGGGGTAAGAACGATCTCGGACAGCACTCCGGTTTAAAAGAGATGAACAACTTGATAAAATGAAAGAGCTTGAGCAAGGGGACACAACACTCCGATTAAATGGATAAAACAAGAAAAGAACACGATCTTGACAAAACAAGAAGATGGGTTGAAGAGAGCAACAATACAATGCCTCCGGAACGAAAGTAAGAATGGATTCAAAAGAACAGAGAGGAAAGCAACATCATTAGGAGAAGGGTCGAACTGAGTTGTTGGAAATCCAACAACGAAAGGATAAGCTTGATATGGTCTTATGGGATACATCTCAAATTATCAGGTGACAACCAGCCACTCACGGGAAGAAGAATTGGATTGATATGAACAAGGAGACGAGAAAGCTTATTCACCGGAAGAATAAAAGAAGAACTTGGGTCATTTATAAGCACCATAAATAGCAACAATCCTTAGGGAAAGCTTTAGGTGAAATATAACCCGAGATACTTCAATGACGAGATTGATGGATTTAAAATACCTCACTCTTAATAATATGTGGATCATGAAACGTGAACTCAAATTATGAAGAATGACATAATACCACCTCCGATAATATGGTAGAAAGAATTGCACTCCGGATAGCAAGAAGAAGAAAACTTGAGCTTCTTAGCAAAGACTACCGATGAACACTTCAAGAAGGAATTAAATCCTTGATGAATCCATCAAGTAGAACCTTCATGAAGAACTCCGGTAATAAAAGAATAAAAAGAAAGAGAAATTGAAAACACAAGGTGAACCCTTGCAATGGTTTAGATGGATCTCCATGATAATTAGAGCTTGGAACTCCGGGAAAGGAAAGATAAATCATCTCGAATTGAGAATATGATATGATGAACCACTCCGGAAAAAGGAATTAATCACTTGGATGGAACAAGAATAAGAATTATGTTATGCGTATCCTTCAACAATTTAATTGCTGACAAGCAACGGATTTGGCATACTACTTATCCTCGTAGAAAGATTAAGAGAGATATAGCGCAAACTTGAGAAGGTCTTCAAGAAACCACCGGTAGAATTTGAAAAGCACGAATGCATAGATATGATACACGAAGGAAGAAAACTCTTTAACGAATCGCTGTAAGAATTAAAATGACCGAAGGAAAGATAAGGACAACACCGGGACAAATTAGCAAATGAAAGAAGATGCTTGAGAGAATTTAGAGACAAGAGAACGAAGAGATCACGAGCTGATTAAAGATCACTTGCACGAAGCACCGGTAGAATTTGGAGAATGATGGCTGAAAGCTGAGAATGAATAAATCTTAGATGATGGGCTCCAGATGAACAAATTGAACAGAATCTTGAATTGCTCCGAAAGGGTGAAAATAATTCTCACAATCAAAAACAATTATGAGAGGATGGCAACAAGCTAGAATCACGAATCTTGAAGAGAACGGACCAAGATTGAGAGGAAAAAATCTTCTTCGTCTTCAAAATCCGAGAATGACGACGAGAAACACCACCATGAATTATTGAGATACTCCTGAATGAAAATTAGAAAGGTTGAGCCAACGATGGAAAGAATTTGGAAGATCTAGGAGAAAGGCATTTGACTGATGACGATTCATTCTTACGTCAAACTTGGAAAAGAATTTGAGAGTAATGCCGGGAAAATAAGAAGAGTCAGGTAAGATCCTGGAAAAAGACCTGTGGGTTAGGGCCCACTCAAAAGAAAACACTGTTGAATGATTTAAAAGATAGATTGCGCCGGTTGAATTAAATGGCTTGAATGAGATAACAACCTCGAAATAGGTTGAACTGATCTTGAAAGACAAGACGAGCCTTTTGAGATATCTTGAGCACTCCGGGACAATAGGATAGCGAGAGATGAACGATTACGAATTGCACCGGCATGAGAAAGCATTGAAACGAGGAAAAAGGTATGATCAACAAAACTTGACTTGAAACCACCGGAGAAGATAAAAGAACAAAGAATGATAAACTAGAAGCTCCGTTAGGATCTTCATGACAATCACCGGATACGAACATTGACTGAAAAGAACGAAGAGACTTCACATGAATAAAATGGATATTTGATTAAGAAAACTGAGTCCTCGAAGAAAAAGGGTGGGTGGGTGGGAAAACAAAGACAACTTGGAGACGGATGAAACAAACACCGTTGAGAAGAACTGATACTTGATCAAGCGGATGTTGAAACGAACGGATTCACATGAAGAGAAACACACCGGTTAAAAAGGATTGGCAAAAACAATCTTGATGAACAAGAAGGATTGGTATTCACATCGAAGTATGAGAACACTGTTTCAGAAAGATATGGAATCAACACTTGACTTTGAAGCAACTCGAATACCACAACTGAAAACAAAACAAAGGATTGGCTTGCGGAATAAGCCGGAACAAACATATGATAGAGATTTCATCCAAAGTTTTCGTGGTGGGGCCTACACGGGCTCAATCGTACAGCACCACCATGTACAAGGCAGTGCACATGACATACGAAGCGTCCCCGAGTCGGCATAGCCAAGGACTCTTTAAGACACAACGAGACAACTGTAAAACCGACCGTGAATAGGCGGACCACTAGACGTCGAACCCCAATTTCATATCATACATCTGTCGGAAAGATATTCTAAGAGCTACTTGAATTCCGACCTATGAAACTCCCGAAATTTTCCGGTTATGCAATCAGGTGTTGGGGATATAGGGGAAGCATAATATCTCACCCAAAACTAGCAAATCCTACATCCAGCTATATCCATCCTTCAACACATAACCAAGAAACCTTCGGAAATCGTCTACCTCAACCTTCGAAAAGCATCCGTTATACAAGTTATGGCAATACTCCCAAACTCCCGCCCGAGTACTGGGTGGCGTCGAGGTTATCTCACCAACAACTTCATAAAAGAGATTTTCGATGTCGGCGTACTAAACTCAGGTATTCCAGAACTGCAACGATAAAATTATGACGACAACACCTCAGAGCTCAACTCCCCGGGACACTTCCACAAAACCCCTGATAGGAGGCACCAAGACAATGTTCTTGTCACAAAACCATCGGAACGATTCCAAAATACCCGCTTGATCCTAAATTTTTTTAGTGAAATTTGAGAAGAGAAGAGTCAAAACTCTATGTCAGGATGCCTTACCAGAGCGATGAGGAGACTGGGAAGTAAAAAGAATTCCAAAATCTCTGATATATAATTCCTAAATGACTCAAAACATTTTTCTAGACACAACTCGGCCAAAAAACAATCAAGCAATGGGGCTCCTAAGGTCGGGGAAGGTTCTGATACCAACTTGTAATGCCCTCGATGCGGCTATATGTCCCACGTGTCGAAGCACGACTTAGAGGCATAACCGCATTGAAAGCAATGTCGCAAGTGAGGTAATCTTCACACAACCCAAGTAATACAATAGGGGAAAAAGATACATAGTTGGCTTACAATCGCCACTTCACAGAATACATGAATAAAGCATTACATCAACCAGATACACACAAGGTCCGACTACGGAACCAAAATAAAAGAAGAACCCCAAATGCGACAAAGGTCCCCGATCGACCCCAACTGGGCTCCACTACTAATCAACTAGAACGAAACAACACAAAGGACAAGATCTTCATCGAGCTCCTCCTAAGCTTGGTTGCGTCATCTGCACGGACTCATCGGCACCTGCAAGCTGGTTTTGGAAGTATCTGTGAGCCACGGGGACTCAGCAATCTCGCACCCTCGCGATCAAGACTATTTAAGCTTATAGGTGAGGTAAAAGGTATGAGATGGAGCTGCAGCAAGCGACTAGCATATATGGTGGCTAACATACGCAAAAGAGAGCGAGAAGAGAAGGCAAAAGCACGGTCGAACAACTATGATCAAGAAGTGATCCTAGAAAAACCTACGTCAAGCATAACTCCAACACCGTGTTCACTTCCCGGACTCCGCCGGAAAGAGACCATCACGGTTACACACGCGGTTGATACATTTTAATTACGGTCAACTTCAGGTTTTCTACAACCGGACATCAACAAATTCCCATCTGCCCATAACCACGGGCACGGCTTTCGAAAGTTCAAATCCCCGCAGGGGTGTCCCAACTTAGCCCATGACAAGCTCTCACGGTCAACGAAGGAATAGACCTCCTCCCGAGACATTCCGATCAGACTCGGTATCCCGGTTCTACAAGACATCCTTGACAATGGTAAAACAAGTCCAGCAAGACCACCTGATGCGCCGACATCCCGATAGGAGCTGCACATATCTCGTTCTCAGGGCAACACCGGATAAGCAATCCGTACAACTAAAACCAGCCCTCGAGTTTCCCTGAGGTGGCGCTGCAAGGGGCTCTAGTTTGGACCAACGCTTAGACAAGCACTGGCCCGGGGGGGGGGGGTTAAAAAAAAGATGACCCTCGGGATCGCGACTCCCAAGGGAAAAAGGCTAGGAGGCGAATGGTAAAACCAAGGTTGGGCCTTGCTGGAGGAGTTTTATTCAAAGCGAGCTGTCAAGGGGTTCCCATTATAACCCAACTGCGTAAGGAACGCAAAATCCGGGAACATAACACCGATATGACGGAAACTAGGGCGGCAAGAGTGGAACAAAACACCAGGCATAAGCCCGAGCCATCCACCCTTTACCAAGTATATAGATGCATTAATTAAATAAGATATATCGTGATATCCCAACAAAATATCCAATCTTCACCTGCAACTAACAACGCTATAAGAGGGGCTGAGCAAAGCGGTAACATAGCCAAACAACGGTTTGCTAGGACAAGGTGGGTTAGAGGCTTGGTTCACCAATATGGGAGGCATGATAAGCAAGTGGTAGGTATCACAGCATAGGCATAGCAAAAGAGCGAGCAACTAGCAAGCAAAGATAGAAGTGATTTCGAGGGTACAATCATCTTGCCTGCAATCCCGCAAGGAAGAAGAACGAGTCCATGAAGAAGACAAACGGACGTAGTCGAACGGTTCCTCACAAACGCGACGTTATCGAAACCAACCCGAAGAAGCAAACACCGGAAAGAAGCACACAACAAAGTAAACAACCATCACATAAACATGGCATGATGCACAATCAAGTATGATGCATGTCCGGTTTAATGAAGCATGGTATGACAAAGTGCACAAGCAATCCTACAAATTAAATGGAGCTCAATATGCAATGCCGTTGCATATTGACGAAACACCACGTGACTTATTTAGTTCAATATGTACCCAACAATATTAAATGTTATTAAACATGGCAAGAGGGCGAAGCAAATATAAACTACCTATCTAGTCAAGGTTAAATGAGGCCGGAAACAACGAACAATAATTCCGGAAACTCCTCATATGCATATATTAGGTTTGGTACTGTTCTGCCCTAAACATAATTTTAGAGTTGTTAAGCATACAAAATAAGGCCACCATGTTAAACTAGGCAAAATTCTATCCCATTTACATATAAAGTTTATTTAATTCGGAGCTACGGTTGAATAGTTATGAATTAAATCATTTTAGCATGGCATAGGAGCAAATTTAAACAAACATCATTTTAGACATTTTAAACATGGATGAAAGTGACATATTATTAAACTAGACAAAATTCTGAGCAAGTTTCATATATAAATCATTTTAATCCGATGCACGAATTGTGAGTTATTATATGCATGAACATGAGGGTCTTTTCTATAGAACAATTAACTCTGGATAAAAGGACAAATCACAGAACGGAAAAAACATGACATGGGCCGAATCTGGACAGGAAGCCCAATAAAGAAAAAAAAGGACGGGCGCTGGGGTGGCCTCACCATGGCCCTCGGCCCGGCTTGGCAGAGGAGGCCAGCAGCGCTGGGCCTTGCGCGGTACAGGGGAGCGGCTGGGCCGGCAGAGAGAAATCCGACCCACGCGGGAGTCAACGCGAGCGGGCGCGAAGCTCGTCTCCTCGAAGTAGGATGACGGCGGCGGCATAGCGCGGCTCCGGCGAGGGCGACGCATGGGGAAACAACGACACGCGCGGCCGGCGATGTAGGGAACGGGCAGATCCAGGCGAGGGGTCCCGGATCCGGTGGAGGCGCGCCCAAGAGGTGACCGGCGTTGACGTATGGGCTTCGGGGTCGGGCAGCCATGGCGGATCCTGCAGGGCGAGGAAGAGAGATGTGAGGTCTGGGAGAGATATGAGAAGGAGAGGGAAAGGGAAGGGCACGGGGCGGCGAAGGGAGGTCCGGCCTGGGTTCGAGGTCACTGGCGGATGGTGCGGCGTGCCCCGGCGAACGAGGTAGACGAGGCGATGTAGCACATGCACTCGGGATCCTCCTCGCGGGAGGAAGATGGGGCGCTGGGGCGGAGGCGCTTGGGCCCAGATCCAGCCCAAGGTGGGCCGGTTGCGGGCTCGGGCGGCCGCGCGGGGTGGAGGAGGCTGAGAGGCGACGGGGCGGACTCCTAGTGGATGCATGCGGCGACGCTGGTGGCGGCTACCCACTCGGGCGGCGCCAAGTGGCAGCGGAGGGACGGCTGGGCGCGGAATCTGAGGAGGGGGAAGGTTAGAGGTAGGGGAAGGGCTAGGCTGCCCAAATTTGGAAGGGGGGTTGTCCATATATAGGCAGGGATGGCTACGGTTAGGGGTTTTCATCTGTTTTCGGACCCTCGGATCATGATCGGACTGCTCCAGGCACGAGGAGGAGTAGTCTGGGCCTAGGTGGGCTGTGTAGATGGGCTAGAGAGGAAAGAGAGGGAAAACCAGGCAACCGTTTCCAGAGACCGAAAACGTCCGACGTAAGACCGACTATAATGTCGCTATAGTTTAACGGTTGGGCTATCAAACGAACTCCGAATGCGATGAAACTTGACAGGCGGTCCATCTACACTATAATAAGACCACACGTCAACTCTCATCCCATTCCAAGAACATTTTCCGGCCAATTATAAAATACTATTTCAGACATGCCGCGGGCGCGTGCAAGTGTGTCTGGGCTCAGAATGGACAACAGAGAGAACGAGGAGAACCCGGACGAATGCAGGTTTTGAAAACATGATGATGCAATGCACAGGATGACATGGCACGATGCAACATGCAAGCAAATGACATGGCAACGACGGCGAATAACTGGAGGACACATGGCACATCGGTCTCGGGGCATCACAACACTCCACCACTACGAGAGGATCTTGTTCCGAGATGTAGAATGGCACCGGAGGGAAAAACGGAAGAGAAAGAGGAGAGGTAAAACTAAGTTGCTTCTTTGACAAACGAGTGAGACCAAAGAACCTTGAAAAGGTTAAGCCATCTCAAGAAAATAATACAACGGCGATGAACGAAGCTCAAAACACTCCGTTAGAAAAGAGGAACAAGGGAGAACAACTTCGGGCAGCACTCTGATTGAAAAGAAAAGGAATTGAATAAGAACTTGATAAGATGAGAAGATACTTGAAGAAATCACAATACACTGCCTCCGTAACTATTGAATGAATGGAACAAGGGGTAAGAACGATCTCGGACAGCACTCCGGTTTAAAAGAGATGAACAACTTGATAAAATGAAAGAGCTTGAGCAAGGGGCACAACACTCTTGGATAAAACAAGAAAAGAACACGATCTTGACAAAACAAGAAGATGGGTTGAAGAGAGCAACAATACAATGCCTCCGGAACGAAAGTAAGAATGGATTCAAAAGAACGGAGAGGAAAGCAACATCATTAGGAGAAGGGTCGAACGGAGTTGTTGGAAATCCAACAAAGAAAGGATAAGCTTGATATGGTCTTATGGGATACATCTCAAATTATCAGGTGACAACCAGCCACTCACGGGAAGAAGAATTGGATTGATATGAACAAGGAGACGAGAAAGCTTATTCACCGGAAGAATAAAAGAAGAACTTGGGTCATTTATAAGCACCATAAATAGCAACAATCCTTAGGGAAAGCTTTAGGTGAAATATAACCCGAGATACTTCAATGACGAGATTGATGGATTTAAAATACCTCACTCTTAATAATATGTGAATCAAGAAACGTGAACTCAAATTATCAAGAATGACATAATACCACCTCCGATAATATGGTAGAAAGAATTGCACTCCGGATAGCAAGAAGAAGAAAACTTGAGCTTCTTAGCAAAGACTACCGATGAACACTTCAAGAAGGAATTAAATCCTTGATGAATCCATCAAGTAGAACCTTCATGAAGAACTCCGGTAATAAAAGAATAAAAAGAAAGAGAAATTGAAAACACAAGGTGAACCCTTGCAATGGTTTAGATGGATCTCCATGATAATTAGAGCTTGGAACTACGGGAAAGGAAAGATAAAGCATCTCGAACTGAGAATATGATATGATGAACCACTCCGGAAAAAGGAATTAATCACTTGGATGGAACAAGAATAAGAATTATGTTATGCGTATCCTTCAACAATTTAATTGCTGACAAGCAACGGATTTGGCATACTACTTATCCTCGTAGAAAGATTAAGAGAGATATAGTGCAAACTTGAGAAGGTCTTCAAGAAACCACCGGTAGAATTTGAAAAGCACGAATGCATAGATATGATACACGAAGGAAGAAAACTCTTGAACGAATCGCTGTAAGAATTAAAATGACCGAAGGAAAGATAAGGACAACACCGGGACAAATTAGCAAATGAAAGAAGATGCTTGAGAGAATTTAGAGACAAGAGAACGAAGAGATCACGAGCTGATTAAAGATCACTTGCACGAAGCACCGGTAGAATTTGGAGAATGATGGCTGAAAGCTGAGAATGAATAAATCTTAGATGATGGGCTCCAGATGAACAAATTGAACAGAATCTTGAATTGCTCCGGAAGGGTGAAAATAATTCTCACAATCAAAAACAATTATGAGAGGATGGCAACAAGCTAGAATCACGAATCTTGAAGGGAAAGGACCAAGATTGAGAGGAAAAAAATCTTCTTCGTCTTCAAAATCCGAGAATGACGACGAGAAACACCACCATGAATTATTGAGATACTCCTGAATGAAAATTAGAAAGGTTGAGCCAACGATGGAAAGAATTTGGAAGATCTAGGAGAAAGGCATTTGACTGATGACCATTCATTCTTATGTCAAACTTGGAAAAGAATTTGAGAGTAATGCCGGGAAAATAAGAAGAGTCAGGTAAGATCCTGGAAAAAGACCTGTGGGTTAGGGCCCACTCAAAAGAAAACACTGTTGAATGATTTAAAAGATAGATTGCGCCGGTTGAATTAAATGGGTTGAATGAGATAACAACCTCGAAATAGGTTGAACTGATCTTGAAAGACAAGACGAGCCTTTTGAGATATCTTGAGCACTCCGGGACAATAGGATAGCGAGAGATGAACGATTACGAATTGCACCGGCATGAGAAAGCATTGAAATGAGGAAAAAGGTATGATTAACAAAACTTGACTTGAAACCACCGGAGAAGATAAAAGAACAAAGAATGATAAACTAGAAGCTCCGTTAGGATCTTCATGACAATCACCAGATACGAACATTGACTGAAAAGAACGAAGAGACTTCACATGAATAATATGGATATTTGATTAAGAAAACTGAGTCCTCGAAGAAAAAGGGTGGGTGGGTGGGAAAACAAAGACAACTTGGAGACGGATGAAACAAACACCGTTGAGAAGAACTGATACTTGATCAAGCGGATGTTGAAACGAACGGATTCACTTGAAGAGAAACACACCGGTTAAAAAGGATTGGCAAAAACAATCTTGATGAACAAGAAGGATTGGTATTCACATCGAAGTATGAGAACACCGTTTCAGAAAGGTATGGAATCAACACTTGACTTTGAAGCAACTCGAATACCACAACTGAAAACAAAACAAAGGATTGGCTTGCGGAATAAGCCGGAACAAACATATGATAGAGATTTCGTCCGAAGTTTTCATGGTGGGGCCTACACGGGCTCGATCGTACAACACCATCATGTACAAGGCAGTGCACATGACATACGAAGCGTCCGAGAGTCAGCATAGCCAAGGACTCTTTAAGACACAACGAGACCACTGTAAAACCGACCGTGAATAGGCGGACCACTAGACGTCGAACCCCAATTTCATATCATACATCTGTCGGAAAGATATCCTAAGAGCTACTTGAATTCCCACCTATGAAACTCCCAAAATTTTCCGGTTATGCAATCAGGTGTTGGGGATACAGGGGAAGCATAATATCTCACCCAAAACTAGCAAATCCTACATCCAGCTGTATCCATCCTTCAACACATAACCAAGAAACCTTCGGAAATCGTCTACCTCAACCTTCGAAAAGCATCCATTATACAAGTTATGGCAATACTCCCGAACTCCTGCCCCAGTACTGGGTGGCGTCGAGATTATCTCACCAACAACTGCATAAAAGAGATTTTCGATGTCGGCGTACTAAACTCAGGTATTCCAGAACTGCAACGATAAAATTATGACGACAACACCTCAGAGCTCAACTCCCCGGGACACTTCCACAAAACCCCTGATAGGAGGCACCAAGACAATGTTCTTGTCACAAAACCATCGGAACGATTCCAAAATACTCGCGTGATCCTAAATTTTTTTAGTGAAATTTGAGAAGAGAAGAGTCAAAACTCTACGTCAGGATGCCTTACTAGAGCGATGAGGAGACTGGGAAGTAAAAAGAATTCCTAAACTCTCCGATATATAATTCCTAAATGACTCAAAACATTTTTCTAGACACAACTCGGCCAAAAAACGATCAAGCAATGGGGCTCCTAAGGTCAGGGAAGGCTCTGATACCAACTTGTAACGCCCTCGATGCAGCTATATATCCCACGTGTCGAAGCACAACTTAGAGGCATAACCAAAAAACGATCAAGCAATGGGGCGAAGGGACGGCTGGGCGCGGAATCTGAGGAGGGGGAAGGTTAGAGGTAGGGGAAGGGCTAGGCTGCCCAAATTTGGAAGGGGGGTTGTCCATATATAGGCAGGGATGGCTAGGGTTAGGGGTTTTCATCCATTTTCGGACCCTCGGATCACGATCGGACTGCTCTAGGCACGAGGAGGAGTAGTCTGGGCCTAGGTGGGCTGTGTAGATGGGCTAGAGAGGAAAGAGAGGGAAAACCCGGCAACCGTTTCTGGAGACCGAAAACGTCCGACGTAAGACCGACTATAATGTCGCTATAGTTTAACGGTTGGGCTATCAAATGAACTCCGAATGCGATGAAACTTGACAGGCGGTCCATCTACACTATAATAAGACCACACGTCAACTCTCATCCCATTCCGAGAATATTTTCCGGCCACTTATAAAATACTATTTCGGACATGCCGCGGGTGCGTGCAAGTGTGTCTGGGCTCAGAACAGACAACGGAGAGAACGGGGAGAACCCGGGCGAATGCAGGTTTTGAAAACATGATGATGCAATGCACAAGATGACATGGCAAGATGCAACACGCAAGCAAATGACATGGCAACGACGGCGAATAACTGGAGGACACCTGGCACATCGGTCTCGGGGCGTCACAATGGCCGAGCTCACAGCCATGTGCCCAGACATCTACCATCCTATAGGCCCCGAAATTGCCATGTTCAGGGTGTTCAACACCGTGCAGCAGCACAAAACTGAACACATAACAATTACTTTTTCCACAATATTTATAGAAGCATTGAACATTCAGGAAGTCTTTCATAGGTTTTAGGAACTACATACCCCAGGCAGTTGTCAGTTACACTAACGGAATTGTCATCATGAAGGACTGCATTAATCTCAGTAGCATAGCCTGCTTGAGCTTCATCGACAACATTATTCAGTATTTCATAAACCTAGGATATGCCAAAAGAAAATGGTGGTCAGGCAAGAAACAAAACGTAGCACCAAGTAACATGGAAAAAAGAAAAGCATAATCCATTGAGATATACCAGATGATGCAATCCATGTGGTCCTGGTCCTGTGCCTAAAGATTAGTATTAATTGTAAGACCTGCAAATTAGCTGGTATAAATAAATATCAAGCCAATGAAAACAATTTATGCACTCTTCACAGGAGAACGCATGCCTCTCTCAGCCGCAAGGATGAAGCAATGCAGAAATGTATGTTGTTCCTTTTTTCCTTTCTTTTAGCTGAAAACACAAGCAAACTTAATACTACAATCAATAGATAATTCCATTAACTAAAAGTTGATAAGATTGATGAAATAACCATGTGTTGTTGGGTTCTTAACAGTTCATATGAAACACATAGTACATGTTTATCTATTCTAGAATCGATTAGAAGAACAAAATGCCTTGATAACAACATTTGTCAAATTCTCAGGAGAGGAGGGACACAGAGCCTACGTGTAATTAATTGTGGTGAGAATATATCTATACAATTGCAAAGCTGCTTGGAGCTGATCAACTCTGCTACTGCCGTGTCTACCTCTTAATCACAT
>NC_041392.1:40204029-40205460 GCF_002162155.2 Triticum dicoccoides
GTCAGGAGAATCACTTGGACGTTTGTTGTGGTGTACTTTTCAGGCATCAGCTTCTCCTGAATTGCATCAGACTCAGGTACCTCGTCGTTGACGGATCTTGCCTAAAATACATAGCTTCTAAAATTCATCGTTAGGGCTATGGGAATAGCACTCATAAAACAAGGGCCTTTTTTAGCTCGTTGGCATAGTATATCTTCACGTTGCCATAGAGTGGTATGTGTAAACATAATAGGAAGCATCACGAGGATATTAGGATAGTTTCCAAGAACATAAGTTAAATGAGATAAGCAGTTTTACCTATGTCCTATAGCACAACTTGGCTTCTAAACACCAGAACACCGGAAAGCAAGTCAGTAGTAGAGTATGGAATTTGCTTCTTGGAAGCTTCAAATTGTGTTTAGAAAGCTCATCCAAAGAAGAGACCAATAAGAACCTGAAGAAAAGAAGAGCGGTCAAATGAATTATATAAGTGTCTCAATATTACAAGAACATGATCAATCTCATACATCACATATATCATTCATCACATCCTTTTGGCCATATCACATCACACGGCATATGCTACAAAAACAAGTTAGACGTCCTCTAATTGTTGTTGCAAATTTTTACATGGCTGCTATAGGTTTGTTAGCAAGAACATTTCTTACCTACGCCAAAACCACAACGTGATATGCCAATTTCTATTTACCCTTCATAAGGACCCTTTTCATCGAATCCAATCCGACTAAAGTGGGAGCGACAGACACCCGCTGGCCACCTTATGCAACTAGTGCATGTCAGTCGCTGGAACCTGTCTCACGTAAGAGTACGTGTAAGGTCGGTCCGGGCCGCTTCATCCCACGATGCCGCCGAATCAAGATAAGACTAGTAACGGCAAGTAAATTGACAAAATCGACGCCCACAACAACTTGTGTTCTACTCGTGCATAGAAACTACGCATAGACCTAGCTCATGATGCCACTGTTGGGGATCGTAGCAGAAATTTAAAATTGTCTACGCATCACCAAGATCAATCTATGGAGTAATCTAGAAACGATAGGAAGGGGAGTGCACCTACATACCATTGTAGATCGCTAAGCGGAAGTGTTGCAAGAACACAGTTGGTGGAGTCGTACACGCAGCGATTCAGATCGCAGTGGATTCCGATGTAGGCACCGAACAACGGCGCCTCTGCGTTCAACACACATACAGCCCGGTGACATCTCCCGCGCCTTGAACCAGCAAGGAGAGAGGGAGAGGTTGGGGAAGACTCCGTCCAGTAGCAGCACGACGGCATGGTGATGGTGGAGGAGCGCGGGACTCCAACAGGGCTTCACCAAGCACTACGAGAGACGAGGAGGGAGAGAGGTAGGGCTGCGCCAAGAGGAAGATCAAATCATGTCTTGGGCAGCCCCCAATACCTCAAGTATATATAGGGGGAGGGGAGGGGCT
>NC_041392.1:40205762-40228641 GCF_002162155.2 Triticum dicoccoides
AGGGGGGCGCCGTAGGGTGGGCCTTAAGGCCCATCTGGACCTAGGGTTTGCCCCCTTCCCACTCTCCACGCGCCTTGGGCCTTGGTGGGGGGGGGGGGTGCACCAGCCCACCTGGGGCTGGTTCCCTCCCACACTTGGCCCATGCAGCTTTCTGGGGCTGGTGGCCCCACCTGGTGGATCCCCGGGACCCTCCCGGTGGTCCCGGTACGTTACCGGTAGCACCCGAAACCTTTCCGGTGACCAAAACGGGACTTCCCATATATAAATATTTACCTCCGAACCATTCGGGAACTCCTCGTGACGTCTGGGATCTCATCCGGGACTCCGAACAACATTCAGTAACCGCGTACATACTTTCCCTATAACCCTAGCGTCATCGAACCTTAAAGTGTGTGGACCCTACGGGCTCGGGAGTCATGCAGACACGGCCGAGACAACTCTCCGGTCAATAACCAACAGCGGGATCTGGATACCCATGTTGGCTCCCACATGCTCCACGATGATCTCATCGGATGAACCACGATGTCAAGGATTCAATCAATCCCGTATACAATTCCCTTT
The DNA here is from genome assembly GCF_002162155.2 of Triticum dicoccoides. NCBI lineage: Eukaryota > Viridiplantae > Streptophyta > Magnoliopsida > Poales > Poaceae > Triticum > Triticum dicoccoides. Next base: position 40,206,324 of record NC_041392.1, read on the forward strand.
GTCTATCGGTACGATACTTGCCCGAGATTCGATCGTCGGTATCCCGATACCTTATTCAATCTTGTTACCGGCATGTATCTTTACTCGTTCCGTAACACATCAACCCGTGATCAACTCCTTGGTCACATTGTGCACATTATGATGATGTCCTACCGAGTGGGCCCAGAGATACCTCTCCGTTACACGAAGTGACAAATCCCAGTCTCGATTCGTGCCAACCCAACAGACACTTTCGGAGATACCCGCAGTGCACCTTTATAGCCACCCAGTTACGTTGCGACATTTGGTACACCCAAAGCATTCCTACGGTATCCGAGAGTTGCACAATCTCATGGTCTAAGGAAATGATACTTGACATTAGAAAAGCTTTAGCATACAAACTACACGATCTTGTGCTAGGCTTAGGATTGGGTCTTGTCCGTCACATCATTCTCCTAATGATGTGATCCCGTTATCAATGACATCCAATGTCCATGGTCAGGAAACCATGACCATCTATTGATTAACGAGCTAGTCAATTAGAGGCTTACTAGGGACATGTTGTGGTCTATGTATTCACACATGTATTATGGTTTCCGGTTAATACAATTATAGCATGAACAATAGACAATTATCATGAACAAGGAAATACAATAATAACCATTTTATTATCGCCTCTAGGGCATATTTCCAACACTATTAAATACCTTATGGAAAAGAAAGATGCTAAACCTAGACTTATTAGGTGGGCTCTCTTGCTACAAGAATTTGATTTTCTTATTATTGATAGAAAGGGAGCTGAGAACCCTGTTGCAGACAACTTGTCTAGCTTAGAGAATGTTCTTGATGACCCACTACCTATGGATGATAGCTTTCCTGATGAACAATTAAATGTCATAAATGCTTCTCGTACTGCTCCATTGTATGCTGATTATGCTAATTATATTGTTGCTAAATTTATACCACCTAGTTTCACATACCAGCAAAAGAAAAAGTTCTTCTATGATTTGAGACATTACTTTTGGGATGACCCACATCTTTATAAAGAAGGAATATATGGTGTTGTTAGACATTGTGTACCTGAGCATGAACAGGAACAAATCCTACGCAAGTGTCACTCTGAGGCTTATGGAGGGCACCACGCTGGAGATAGAACTGCACATATGGTATTGCAATCCGGTTTTTATTGGCCTACTCTCTTCAAGGATGCCTGTAAGTTGGTCTTGTCTTGTGATGAATGTCAAAGAATTGGTAATATTAGTAGATGTCAAGAAATACCTACGAATTATTCACTTGTTATTGAACCATTTGATGTTTGGGGCTTTGATTATATGGGACTGTTTCCTTCCTCTAATGGGTATACACATATTTTAGTTGCTGTTGATTACGTTACTAAGTGGGTAGAAGCTATTCCAACTAGTAGTGCCGATCATAACACCTCTATTAAGATGCTTAAAGAAGTTATTTTTCCGAGGTTTGGAGTCCCTAGATATTTAATGACTGATGGTGGTTCACGTTTTATTCATGGTGCCTTTCGTAAAATGCTTGCTAAGTATGATGTTAATCATAGAATTGCATCTCCATATCACCCACACTCTAGTGGTCAAGTAGAATTAAGTAATAGAGAGCTCAAATTAATTTTGCAAAAGACTATTAATAGATCTAAAAAGAATTGTTCCAAGAAACTTGATGATGCATTATGGGCTTATAGAACTGCATACAAAAATCCTATGGGTATGTCTCCGTATAAAATGGTTAATGGCAAAGCATCTCACTTACCTCTTGAACTAGAACATAAGGCATATTGGGCCATTAAAGAGCTCAATCATGATTTCAAACTTGCCGGTGAGAAGAGGCTATTTGACATTAGCTCACTTGATGAATGGAGAACCCAAGCATATGAAAGTGCCAAACTATTTAAAGAAAAGGTTAAAAGATGGCATGACAAAAGGATACAAAAGCATGGGTTTAATGTAGGTGATTATGTATTGCTATACAACTCTCGTTTGAGATTTTTTGCAGGCAAAATCCTCTCTAAATGGGAAGGTCCTTACGTCATCGAGGAGGTCTATCATTCCGATGCCATAAAAATCAACAACTTCGAAGGCAAAAATCCGAAGGTGGTGAACGGTCAAAGAATCAAACATTATATCTCAGGTAATCCTATAAATGTTGAAACTAATATTATTGAAACCATAACCCCAGAGGAATACATAAGGGACACTTTCCGGAACGTTTCAGACTCCGAAAAGGAATAGGTACGTGGTACGGTAAGTAAACCGACTCCAAAACAGTTTTAATGGCAATTTTTCTCCGTTTTGGAATATTTAGAAAAATAGGAAAATAAGAAGCAGACCGGAAAGGACACGAGGCTTCCACGAGGGTGGAGGGCGCGCCCTACCCCCTGGGTGCACCCCCTGCCTCGTGGGCACCTTGTGTGCTCTCCGGACTCCGTTTTCTTGCACGATACTCCTTTTGGTCGGTAAAAATTCATTATATAATCTCCCGAAGGTTTTGACCACCGTATCTTGCAAATATCTCCTGTTTTTGTTTCGAGCTGTTTTCTGTCAGGGTTGTCAAGGCCAGGCATCATGTCGTCTCCCTCCTCCTCCAACAATGAGGGCAACGATGCTTGGCTAATGAAGATAGAGCTGAAGAGAGAACAACCCATGGAGATCAACAAGGATGATGGGATCAAGAAGGCCAAGTTCCGGCAGCAGAAGACATCCTTCAACTTGATCACAATCTTCTTACCCCAACTGAGATCGAAGTTTTCGGGATGATCGAGTTAGCTCGTATACAAAACAAGTATCTCACACGTGAAAAATATTTTGTTAAAGGAGCATATCATCACACTCAAGGGCATTATCCGCAAATTGGCGGATCTCCTATGCTCGATGTGCGATTATCCATCATCACCAACACCTTCTTCACCAACAAAGAAGAACTGAGCATGGGTATGGGCACTCCCCTTGGCAACTGCCAAGCTTGGGGGAGTGCCCCGGTATCGTATCACCATCACAATTTTTATCTTTACCGTTTTTCTTAGTTCGATCCTTTTGGTTATATCTTGATCTAGCAGAATAAATTTTTAGTATGATCTAGTTGTGAGTTTTGCTTTATGATCCTTCTATGTAATCGAGTCCGTGAGCTATATAATAAAGATTACTGTTGAGTCAAGGGCTTGATTATCTTGCTATGAACTTGAGGGAATAAAATAAAAGAGAAGAAATAAAAAGAAATAAAGAAATCATATGGATCTTATGGAGAGTAATGAGCTCACATATAAAGAGTATGATGAATAAAAGTTGTTGAGAGTTGACAAACATAGTTTTGGTCATCGTTGCAATTAATAGGAAGTAATAAAGAAAGAGAGGTCTTCACATATAAATATACTATCTTGGACATCTTTTATGATTGTGAGCACTCATTAAAGTATGATATGCTAAAGAGTTGACGTTGGCCAAGGAAGACAACGTAACGGGTTATGTTTTCTTACATCTGAGATAAATTATATTGTCATGGATCATCCAACATGTTGAGCTTGCCTTTCCATCTCATGCTAGCCAAGTTCTTTGCACCAAGTAGAAATACTACTTATGCTTCCAATTATTTGTAAACCCAGTTTTGCCATGAGAGTCCATCATACCTACCTATGGATTGAGTAAGATCCTTCAAGTAAGTTGTCATCGGTGCATGCAATAAAAATTGCCTTCTAAATATGTATGATTTATTAATGTGGAAAAAATAAGCTTTATACGATCTTGTGATGTGGAAGAAATAAAAGCGACAAACTACATAATAAAGGTCCATATCACAAGTGGCAATATAAAGTGACATTCTTTTGCATTAAGATTTTGTGCATCCAACCATAAAAGCGCATGACAACCTCTACTTTTATCTCCTACGTTATAAAAGAGTCATGGTGATCTTCACCTTTCCTTGTTACATTTTATCCTTTGGCAAGCACAATGTGTTGGAAAGATCCAGATATATATAGCTAATTGGATGTGAGTTCTCATGAACTATTATTGTTGACATTACCCTTGAGGTAAAAGGTTGGGAGGCAAAACCATAAGCCCCTATCTTTCTCTGTGTCCGGCTAAAACTTCATAACCTTAAATATCGCGTGAGTGTTAGCAATTGTGGAATACTAAATGATAGTTGAGTATGTGGACTTGCTGAAAAGCTCTTATTGAATCTTTCTGATGTTATGATAAATTGCAATTGCTTCAATGACTGAGATTGTAGTTTGTTAGTTTTCAATGAAGTTTATGATTCATACTTGAAATTGTGATTGAATTGTTACTTTAGCATAAGAGATCATATGTTGCTGTTCTAAGAACGATCATGATGCCCTCATGTCTGTATTTTATTTTTATCGACACCTCTATCTCCAAACATGTGGACATATTTTTCGATTTCGGCTTTCGCTTGAGGACAAGCGAGGTCTAAGCTTGGGGGAGTTGATACGTCCATTTTGGATCATGCTTTTATATTGATATTTATTGCATTATGGACTGTTATTACACATTATGTCACAATACTTATGCCTATTCTCTCTTATTTTACAAGGTTTACATGAAGAGGGGGAATGCCGACAGCTGGAATTCCGGGCTGGAAAAGGAGCAAATATTAGAGACCTATTCTGCACATCTCCAAAAGTCCTGAAACTCCACGGGAGCACTTTTCCGAATATATAAAAAATACTGAGCGAAGAAAGCACCACAGGGGGGCCACCCACCAGCCTCGAGGGTGGGGGGCGCGCCCCCTGCCTCGTGGGCCCCCTGGTGGCCCTCCGATGCCCATCTTTGGCTATATGGAGTCTTTCGTCTGAGGAAAAATCATAAGCAAGCTTACGGGACGAAACTCCGCCGCCACGATGCGGAACCTTGGCGGAACCAATCTACGGTTCCGACGGAGCTGTTCTGTCGGGGAAACTTCCCTCCGGGAGGGGGAAATCATCACCATCGTCATCACCAACGATCCTATCATCGGGAGGGGGTCAATCTCCATCAACATCTTCACCAACACCATCTCATCTCAAACCCTAGTTCATCTCTTGTATCCAATCTCTGTATCCAAACCTCAAATTGGTATCTTTGGGTTGCTAGTAGTGTTGATTACTCCTTGTAGTTGATGCTAGTTGGTTTACTTGGTGGAAGATCATATGTTCAGATCCATTATGCATATTAATACTCCTCTGATTATGAACATGAATATTCTTTGTGAGTAGTTACGTTTGTTCCTGAGGACATGGGAGAAGTCTTGCTATTAGTAGTCATGTGAATTTGGTATTCGTTTGATATTTTGATGAGATGTATGTTGTCATCCCTCTAGTGATGTCATGTGAACGTCGACTACATGATACTTCACCATTGTTTGGGCCTAGAGGGAGGCATTGGGAAGTAATAAGTAGATGATGGGTTGCTAGAGTGACAGAAGCTTAAACCCTAGTTTATGCGTTGCTTCGTAAGGGGCTGATTTGGATCCATATGTTTCATGCTATGGTTAGGTTTACCTTAATACTTCTGTTGTAGTTGCGGATGCTTGCAATAGGGGTTAATCATAAGTGGGATAATTGTCCAAGTAAGGGAAGTACCCAAGCACTGGTCCACCCACATATCAAATTATCAAAGTACCGATCGCGAATCATATGATTGTGATGAAAACTAGCTTGAGGATAATTCCCATGTGTCCTCGGGAGCGCTTTCCTTTATATAAGAGTTTGTTTAGGCTTGTCCTTTGGTACAAAAAGGATTGGGCCACCTTGCTGCACCTTGTTGACTTTTATTACTTGCTACTCGTTACAAATTACCTTATCACAAAACTATATGTTACCGATAATTTCAGTGCTTGCAGAGAATACCTTGCTGAAAACTTCTTATCATTTCCTTCTGCTCCTCGTTGGGTTGGACACTCTTACTTATCGAAAAGGCTACGATAGATCCCCTACACTTGTGGGTCATCAGTGGTCGGCTGCGCGAGGCTCTAGTCGTGTGTGTGCTACTGGATCCGGTCCCTCTGGCCAACGGTGGTGGACGTGGGGTGTTGGTGGAGGCCTCAAGGGATAAAGCGTGGGGAGAGATGCAACGGCGTGCTGGCAGCTCACGGCGATGTGTGGGCCACGCGCAACGGTGGTTGGGCGTGCTCTGGCCTCCGATCTTCTGGTCCCTGTGGATGCTTCTAGGTCTCTCCCGTGATTGCAGGTGGTGTCTGGTCCGGCCTCTCACACCGCTGAGAGGGTGACCAGTTTGGGCTAGGTGCAGATCTAGGCAGGGAGTTTTGGTTGGGTATTAGGGGTGATGTTTGGAGAGGTGTTGGGAGGGATGGGTGGCGCCAATGCGGTCGGGCCACCCGTCACTAGCAGGGGTGCTGGGTGTCGACATAGTCTGCTCCCTCCCAACCTCTTCTCCGACCTGGTTACTCCCTTATTGATTTGGTCATTCCGATCGATGGCGGCTCTATTAGCGGTTGGAGCATGCCAGTCAGTTCATCACTCATAGTCACGGAGGACCTTTGGGGCATCATGTTTCCTGGACAGCGGCCCGGGTGGTGTTGGTCGTGGTGATTGTGGGCTGAGCTCGCTACTCTTATGCAGGCGGAGTGATCATGGCCACGTTAGCAGTGTGGTGGCTGCCATTTCAATGTTCTGTGCCGGTGAGTAGCTGTGATCCTTGCCTGGACCGCCAAATCGGAGGCAGAATATGTGTGGTGGGGTAAAAACTGATGGTAGCTGCAACTACGTCGGTATTTCCTCGGAGAGGGAGGGATGATGTAGCACAGCGACGGTAGGTATTTCCCTCAGTTATGAAACCAAGGTATCGAACCAGTAGGAGAACCAAGCGACACAATGTAAGCAACACCTGCACAGAAACAACAACACCTTGCAACCTGACGAGTTAAAGGGGTTGTCAATCCCTTCCGGGGTAGGGCGCCTCAAGATAGGCAAAACATACGTGAGGAATTTGTAGTAATTTGATAGATCGAATGCCAAATATAATAAATAAGAATAAATTGCAGCAAGGTATTTTTGTGTTTTTTGGTTTAATAGATATGAAAATAAACGCAAGGAAAAAGTAGATCGCAAGGCAAATATATGAGAAAGAAGACCCGGGGGCTGTAGGTTTCACTAGTGGCTTCTCTCGAGAAAAATAGCAAACAGTGGGTGAACAAATTACTGTTGGGCAATTGATAGAACTTCAAATAATTATGACGATATCCAGGCAATGATTATTACATAGGCGTCACGTGCAAGATTAGTAGACCGACTCCTGCCTGCATCTACAACTATTACTCCACACATCGACCGCTATCCAGCATGCATCTAGTGTATTAAGTTCATGAAAAAACGGAGTAATGCAATAAGAACGATGACATGATGTAGACACGATCCGTTTATCTACATGGCGGTAGATATAGATCTCATCTTTTTATCCATAGTAGCAACGATACATACGTGTTGGTTCCCATTCTGTCACTGGGATCGAGCACCGTAAGATCGAACCCACTACCGGGCACCTCTTCCCATTGCAAGATAAATAGATCAAGTTGGCCAAACAAAACCCAAATATCGGAGAAGAAATACGAGGCTATAAGAGACCATGCATATAAGAGATCAAAGAAACTCAAATAACTTTCATGGATATAAAAAGGTATAACTGATCATAAACTCGAAGTTCATCAAATCCCAACAAACACAGCGCAAAAGAGTTACATCATATGGATCTCCAAGAGACCATCGTATTGAGAATTCAGCGGGAGAGAGAAATCCATCTACCTACTAACTACGGACCCGAAGGCCTACAAAGAACTACTCACGCATCATCGAAAAGGCACCAATGGAAGTGGTGGACCCCTCCGTGATGGTGTCTACATTGGATCTGGTGGTTCTGGACTCTGCGGCGGCTGGATGAATATTTCGTCGACTCCATCAGGGTTCTGGTATTTTTGGGGTATTTATAGAACAAAGAGGCGGTCCGGGGGCATCCGAGGTGGGCACAACCCACAAGGGCGCGCCAGGGCCTCCTGGCGTGCCCTAGTGGGTTGTCCCCTCCTCAGGCTCCCCTAGTTGCAACCAGGGCCCATCTTCTTCCTTCTGGCCCATAAAAAATCATCGTGGAGTTTCGTGGCATTTGGACTCCGTTTGATATTGATTTCCTGTGATGTAAAAAACATGGAAAAAACAGCAACTGGCACTTGGCACTATGTCAATAAGTTAGTGTTGGGTTTCGTAGTAATTTCAAAAATTTTCCTACGCGCACACAGGATCATGTGATGCATAGCAACGAGAGGAGAGTGTTGTCTACGTACCCAACGCAGACCGACTGCGGAAGCAATGACACGACGTAGAGGAAGTAGTCGTACGTCTTCACGATCCAACCGATCAAGCACCGAAACTACGGCACCTCCGAGTTCGAGCACACGTTCAGCTCGATGACGATCCCCGGACTCCGATCCAGCAAAGTGTCGGGGAAGAGTTTCGTCAGCACGACGGCGTGGTGACGATCTTGATGAACTACAGCAGCAGGGCTTCGCCTAAACTCCGCTACAGTATTATCGAGGAATATGGTGGCAGGGGGCACCGCACACGGCTAAGGAATCGATCACGTGGATCAACTTGTGTCAACTTGTGTGTTTAGAGGTGCCCCTACCTCCGTATATAAAGGAGGAGAGGAGGGGAGGCTGGCCGGCCAAAGAGGGAGGCGCAGGAGAGTCCTACTCCCTCTGGGAGTAGGATTCCTCCCCCCAATCCTAGTCCAACTAGGATTCCTCGGAGGGGAAGGGAGAGAGGGGGGCCGGCCACCTTCTCCTAGTCCTAATAGGACTAGGGGAGGGGAAAGAGGCGCAGCCACCTTGGGCTGCCCCTTTCTCCTTTCCACTAAGGCCCATGATGGCCCATATGGCTCCCGGGGGGTTCCGGTAACCTCCCGGTAACCCGGTAAAATCCCGATTTCACCCGGAACACTTCCGATGTCCAAACATAGGCTTCCAATATATCAATCTTTACGTCTCGACCATTTCAAGACTCCTCGTCATGTCCGTGATCACATCCGGGACTCCGAACAACCTTCGGTACATCAAAATGCATAAACTCATAATATAACTATCATCGTAACCTTAAGCGTGCGGACCCTACGGGTTCGAGAACAATGTAGACATGACCGAGACATGTCTCTGGTCAATAACCAATAGCGGGACCTGGATGCCCATATTGGCTCCTACATATTCTACGAAGATCTTTATCGGTCAGACCGCATAACAACATACGTTGTTCCCTTTGTCATCGGTATGTTACTTGCCCGAGATTCGATCGTCGGTATCCAATACCTAGTTCAATCTCGTTAACGGCAAGTCTCTTTACTCGTTCCGTAATACATCATCTCACAACTAACATATTAGTTGTAATGCTTGTAAGGCTTATGTGATGTGTATTACCGAGAGGGCCCAGAGATACCTCTCCGACAATCGGAGTGACAAATCCTAATCTCGAAATACGCCAACCCAACATCGACCATTGGAGACACCTGTAGTACTCCTTTATAATCACCCATTTACGTTGTGACGTTTGGTAGTACCCAAAGTGTTCCTCCGGTAAACGGGAGTTGCATAATCTCATAGTCGTAGGAACATGTATAAGTCATGAAGAAAGCAATAGCAACATACTAAACGATCAGGTGCTAAGCTAATGGAATGGGTCATGTCAATCAGATCATTCTACTAATGATGTGACCTCGTTAATCAAATAACAACTCATTGTTCATGGTTAGGAAACATAACCATCTTTGATTAACGAGCTAGTCAAGTAGAGGCATACTAGTGACACTCTGTTTGTCTATGTATTCACACATGTATTATGTTTTCGGAAAATACAATTCTACCATGAATAATAAACATTTATCATGATTATAAGGAAATAAATAATAACTTTATTATTGCCTCTAGGGCATATTTCCTTCAGTCTCCCACTTGCACTAGAGTCAATAATCTAGATTACACTGTAATGAATCTAACACCCATGGAGCTTTGGTGCTGATCATGTTTTGCTCGTGGAAGAGGCTTAGTCAACGGGTCTGCAATATTCAGATCCGTATGTATCTTGCAAATCTCTATGTCTCCCACCTGGACTAGATCCCGGATGGAGTTGAAGCGTCTCTTGATGTGTTTGGTCCTTTTGTGAAATCTGGATTCCTTTGCCAAGGCAATTGCACCAGTATTGTCACAAAAGATTTTCATTGGACCCGATGCACTAGGTATGACACCTAGATCGGATATGAACTCCTTCATCCAGACTCCTTCATTTGCTGCTTCCGAAGCAGCTATGTATTCCGCTTCACATGTAGATCCCGCTACGACGCTTTGTTCAGAACTGCACCAACTGACAGCTCCACCGTTTAATGTAAACACGTATCCGGTTTGCGATTTAGAATCGTCCGGATCAGTGTCAAAGCTTGCATCAACGTAACCTTTTACGATGAGCTCTTTGTCACTTCCATATACGAGAAACATATCCTTAGTCCTTTTCAGGTATTTCAAGATGTTCTTGACCGCTGTCCAGTGATCCATTCCTGGATTACTTTGGTACCTCCCTGCTAAACTTATAGCAAGGCACACATCAGGTCTGGTACACAGCATTGCATACATGATAGAGCCTATGGCTGATGCATAGGGAACATCTTTCATATTCTCTCTATCTTCTGCAGTGGTCGGGCATTGAGTCTTACTCAATTTCACACCTTGTAACACAGGCAAGAACCCTTTCTTTGCTTGATCCATTTTGTATTTCTTCAAAATTTTGTCAAGGTATGTGCTTTGTGAAAGTCCAATTAAGCGTCTTGATCTGTCTCTATAGATCTTAATGCCTAATATGTAAGCAGCTTCACCGAGGTCTTTCATTGAAAAACTTTTATTCAAGTATCCCTTTATGCTATCCAGAAATTCTATATCATTTCCAATCAGTAATATGTCATCCACATATAATATCAGAAATGCTACAGAGCTCCCACTCACTTTCTTGTAAATACAGGCTTCTCCAAAAGTCTGTATAAAACCAAATGCTTTGATCACACTATCAAAACGTTTATTCCAACTCCGAGAGGCTTGCACCAGTCCATAAATGGATCGCTGGAGCTTGCACACTTTGTTAGCTCCCTTTGGATCGACAAAACCTTCTGGTTGCATCATATACAACTTTTCTTCCAGGAATCCATTCAGGAATGTAGTTTTGACATCCATTTGCCAAATTTCATAATCATAAAATGCGGCAATTGCTAACATGATTCGGACGGACTTAAGCATCGCTACGGGTGAGAAGGTCTCATCGTAGTCAATTCCTTGAACTTGCCGAAAACCTTTTGCGACAAGTCGAGCTTTGTAGACAGTAACATTACCATCAGCGTCAGTCTTCTTCTTAAAGATCCATTTATTCTCAATCGCTTGCCGATCATCGGGCAAGTCAACCAAAGTCCATACTTTGTTCTCATACATGGATCCCATCTCAGATTTCATGGCTTCTAGCCACTTTGCGGAATCTGGGCTCACCATCGCTTCTTCATAGTTCGTAGGTTCATCATGATCTAGTAGCATGACCTCCAGAACAGGATTACCGTACCACTCTGGTGCGGATCTTACTCTGGTTGATCTACAAAGTTCAGTAGTATCTTGATCTGAAGTTTCATGATCATTATCATTGGCTTCCTCACTAACTGGTGTAGGTGTCACTGAAACAGTTTTCTGTGATGAACTACTTTCCAGTAAGGGAGCAGGTACAGTTACCTCGTCAAGTTCTACTTTCCTCCCACTCACTTCTTTCGAGAGAAACTCCTTCTCTAGAAATGATCCATTCTTAGAAACAAATGTTTTGCCTTCGGATCTGTGATAGAAGGTGTACCCAACAGTTTCCTTTGGGTATCCTATGAATACACATTTCTCCGATTTGGGTTCGAGCTTATCAGGTTGAAGCTTTTTCACATAAGCATCGCAGCCCCAAACTTTAAGAAACGACAACTTTGGTTTCTTGTCAAACCATAGTTCATAAGGCGTCGTCTCAACGGATTTTGATGGTGCCCTATTTAACGTGAATGCGGCCGTCTCTAAAGCATATCCCCAAAATGATAGCGGTAAATCTGTAAGAGACATCATAGATCGCACCATATCTAGTAAAGTACGATTACGACGTTCGGACACACCATTACACTGTGGTGTTCCGGGGGGCGTGAGTTGCGAAACTATTCCACAGTTTTTCAAATGTACACCAAACTCGTAACTCAAATATTCTCCTCCACGATCAGATCGTAGAAACTTTATTTTCTTGTTACGATGATTTTCAACTTCACTCTGAAATTCTTTGAACTTTTCAAATGTTTCAGACTTATGCTTCATTAAGTAGATATATCCATATCTGCTCAAATCATCTGTGAAGGTGAGAAAATAACGATATCCGCCACGAGCCTCAATATTCATCGGACCACATACATCGGTATGTATGATTTCCAACAAATCTGTTGCTCTCTCCATAGTACCGGAGAACGGTGTTTTAGTCATCTTGCCCATGAGGCACGGTTCGCAAGTACCAAGTGATTCATAATCAAGTGGTTCCAAAAGTCCATTAGTATGGAGTTTCTTCATGCGTTTTATACCGATATGACCTAAACGACAGTGCCACAAATAAGTTGCACTTTCATTATCAACTCTGTATCTTTTGGTTTCAACATTATGAATATGTGTATTACTACTATCGAGATTTAGTAAGAATAGACCACTCTTCAAGGGTGCATGACCATAAAAGATATTACTCATATAAATAGAACAACCATTATTCTCTGATTTAAATGAATAACCGTCTCGCATTAAACAAGATCCAGATATAATGTTCATGCTCAACGCTGGCACCAAATAACAATTATTTAGGTCTAATATTAATCCCGAAGGTAGATGTAGAGGTAGCGTGCCGACCGCGATCACATCGACTTTGGAACCGTTTCCCACGCGCATCGTCACCTCGTCCTTTGCCAGTGCCCGCTTATTCTGTAGTCCTTGTTTCGAGTTGCAAATATTAGCAACAGAACCAGTATCAAATACCCAGGTGCTACTGCGAGCATTGGTAAGGTACACATCAATAACATGTATATCACATATACCTTTGTTCACCTTGCCATCCTTCTTATCCGCCAAATACTTGGGGCAGTTCCGCTTCCAGTGACCAGTCTGCTTGCAGTAGAAGCACTCAGTTTCAGGCTTAGGTCTAGACTTGGGTTTCTTCTCTTGAGCAGCAACTTGCTTGCCGTTCTTTTTGAAGTTCCCTTTTTTCTTCCCTTTGCCCTTTTTCTTGAAACTAGTGGTCTTGTTAACCATCAACACTTGATGCTCCTTCTTGATTTCTACCTCCGCAGCTTTTAGGATTGCGAAGAGCTCGGGAATAGTCTTGTTCATCCCTTGCATATTATAGTTCATCACGAAGCTCTTGTAGCTTGGTGGCAGTGATTGAAGAATTCTGTCAATGACGCAATCATCTGGAAGATTAACTCCCAATTGAATCAAGTGATTATTATACCCAGACATTTTGAGTATATGCTCACTGACAGAACTGTTCTCTTCCATTTTGCAGCTATAGAACTTATTGGAGACTTCATATCTCTCAATCCGGGCATTTGCTTGAAATATTAACTTCAACTCCTGGAACATCTCATATGCTCCATGACGTTCAAAACGTCGTTGAAGTCCCGATTCTAAGCCGTAAAGCATGGCACACTGAACTATCGAGTAGTCATCAGCTTTGCTCTGCCAGACGTTCATAACATCTGGCGTTGCTTCAGCAGCAGGCCTGGCACCCAGCGGTGCTTCCAGGACGTAATTCTTCTGTGCAGCAATGAGGATAATCCTCAAGTTACGGACCCAGTCCGTGTAATTGCTACCATCATCTTTCAACTTTGCTTTCTCAAGGAACGCATTAAAATTTAACGGAACAACAGCACGAGCCATCTATCTACAATCAACATAAACAAGCAAGATACTATCAGGGACTAAGTTCATGATAAATTTTAAGTTCAATTAATCATATTATTAAAGAACTCCCACTTAGATAGACATCCCTCTAATCCTCTAAGTGATCACGTGATCCAAATCAACTAAACCATATCCGATCATCACGTGAGATGGAGTAGTTTCATCGGTGAACATCATTATGTTGATCATATCTACTATATGATTCACGCTCGACCTTTCGGTCTCCGTGTTGCCATATCTGCATATGCTAGGCTCGTCAAGTTTAACCTGAGTATTCTGCGTGCGCAACTGTTTTGCACCCGTTGTATTTGAACGTAGAGCCTATCACACCCGATCATCACGTGGTGTCTCAGCACGAAGAACTTTTGCAACGGTGCATACTCAGGGAGAACACTTCTTGATAATTTAGTGAGAGATCATCTTATAATGCTACCGTCAATCAAAGCAAGATAAGATGCATAAAAAGATAAACATCACATGCAATCAATATAAGTGATATGATATGGCCATCATCATCTTGTGCTTGTGATCTCCATCTCCGAAGCACCGTCATGATCACCATCGTCACCGGCGCGACACCTTGATCTCCATCGTAGCATCGTTGTCGTCTCGCCAATCTTATGCTTCCACGACTATCACTACCGTTTAGTAATAAAGTAAAGCATTACATCGCGATTGCATTGCATACAATAAAGCGACAACCATATGGCTCCTGCCAGTTGCCGATAACTTGGTTAAAAAACATGATCATCTCATACAATAAAATTCAGCATCATGCCTTGACCATATCACATCACAACATGCCCTGCAAAAACAAGTTAGACGTCCTCTACTTTGTTGTTGCATGTTTTACGTGGCTGCTACGGGCTTAAGTAAGAACCAATCTCACCTACGCATCAAAACCACAACGATAGTTTGTCAAATAGACTCCGTTTTAACCTTCGCAAGGACCGGGCGTAGCCATACTTGGTTCAACTAAAGTTGGAGAGGCAGTCGCCCGCAAGCCATCTCTGTGCAAAGCACGTCGAGGGAACCGGTCTCGCGTAAGCGTACGCGGTTGGTCCGGGTCGTCTCGTCCAACAATACCGCTGAACCAAAATATGACATGCTGGTAGGCAGTATGACTTGTATCGTCCACAACTCACTTGTGTTCTACTCGTGCATATAACATCAACATCATTAACCTAGGCTCGGATGCCACTGTTGGGTTTCGTAGTAATTTCAAAAAATTTCCTACGCGCACACAGGATCATGTGATGCATAGCAACGAGAGGAGAGTGTTGTCTACGTACCCAACGCAGACCGACTGCGGAAGCAATGACACGACGTAGAGGAAGTAGTCGTACGTCTTCACGATCCAACCGATCAAGCACCGAAACTACGGCACCTCCGAGTTCGAGCACACGTTCAGCTCGATGACGATCCCCGGACTCCGATCCAGCAAAGTGTCGGGGAAGAGTTTCGTCAGCACGACGGCGTGGTGACGATCTTGATGAACTACAGCAGCAGGGCTTCGCCTAAACTCCGCTACAGTATTATCGAGGAATATGGTGGCAGGGGGCACCGCACACGGCTAAGGAATCGATCACGTGGATCAACTTGTGTCAACTTGTGTGTTTAGAGGTGCCCCTACCTCCGTATATAAAGGAGGAGAGGAGGGGAGGCTGGCCGGCCAAAGAGGGAGGCGCAGGAGAGTCCTACTCCCTCTGGGAGTAGGATTCCTCCCCCCAATCCTAGTCCAACTAGGATTCCTCGGAGGGGAAGGGAGAGAGGGGGGCCGGCCACCTTCTCCTAGTCCTAATAGGACTAGGGGAGGGGAAAGAGGCGCAGCCACCTTGGGCTGCCCCTTTCTCCTTTCCACTAAGGCCCATGATGGCCCATATGGCTCCCGGGGGGTTCCGGTAACCTCCCGGTAACCCGGTAAAATCCCGATTTCACCCGGAACACTTCCGATGTCCAAACATAGGCTTCCAATATATCAATCTTTACGTCTCGACCATTTCGAGACTCCTCGTCATGTCCGTGATCACATCCGGGACTCCGAACAACCCTCGGTACATCAAAATGCATAAACTCATAATATAACTGTCATCGTAACCTTAAGCGTGCGGACCCTACGGGTTCGAGAACAATGTAGACATGACCGAGACATGTCTCTGGTCAATAACCAATAGCGGGACCTGGATGCCCATATTGGCTCCTACATATTCTACGAAGATCTTTATCGGTCAGACCGCATAACAACATACGTTGTTCCCTTTGTCATCGGTATGTTACTTGCCCGAGATTCGATCGTCGGTATCCAATACCTAGTTCAATCTCGTTAACGGCAAGTCTCTTTACTCGTTCCGTAATACATCATCTCACAACTAACATATTAGTTGTAATGCTTGCAAGGCTTATGTGATGTGTATTACCGAGAGGGCCCAGAGATACCTCTCCGACAATCGGAGTGACAAATCCTAATCTCGAAATACGCCAACCCAACATCGACCATTGGAGACACCTGTAGCACTCCTTTATAATCACCCATTTACGTTGTGACGTTTGGTAGTACCCAAAGTGTTCCTCCGGTAAACGGGAGTTGCATAATCTCATAGTCGTAGGAACATGTATAAGTCATGAAGAAAGCAATAGCAACATACTAAACGATCAGGTGCTAAGCTAATGGAATGGGTCATGTCAATCAGATCATTCTACTAATGATGTGACCTCGTTAATCAAATAACAACTCATTGTTCATGGTTAGGAAACATAACCATCTTTGATTAACGAGCTAGTCAAGTAGAGGCATACTAGTGACACTCTGTTTGTCTATGTATTCACACATGTATTATGTTTCCGGAAAATACAATTCTAGCATGAATAATAAACATTTATCATGATTATAAGGAAATAAATAATAACTTTATTATTGCCTCTAGGGCATATTTCCTTCATATCATCCATATAAGCTTCCACATTCCGACTGATTTGGGTGAGTAGACACTTCTGAATCATTCGCATAAAAGTGGCTCCGGCATTCTTGAGGCCGAATGGCATGGTGATATAGCAGAAGCACCCGAATGGAGTGATGAAAGCTGTTTTTACCTCATCGGGCCCGTACAGACGGATCTGGTGGTACCCGGAGTAAGCATCTAAAAAAGACAACCTCTCGCATCCCGCGGTCGAGTCAACAATTTGATCTATGCGAGGGAGAGGAAAGTGATCTTTCGGGCAGGCCCGGTTGATGTGCTTGAAATCAATGCACATTCGGAGCGACTTGTCCTTCTTAGGAACCATGACGACATTAGCGAGCCACTCGGAGTGGTATATCTCTCGGATAAATCCTGCCGCCAACAGTCGAGCCACTTCTTCACCGATGGCCTTTCTCTTCTGGACGGCGGACCGCCGAAGATGCTCTTTGACTGGTTTTGCAGACGAGTCGACTCTTAGGCGATGCTCAGCCAGTCCCCTGGGAACACCTGGCATGTCAGCGGGCTTCCATGCAAAAATGTCCCAGTTCTCACGGAGGAACTGGATGAGCGCTTCTTCCTATTTTGGGTCGAGTGTTATGGAGATGCGGGTCGTGTTGGGTTTCGTAGTAATTTCAAAAATTTTCCTACGCGCACACAGGATCATGTGATGCATAGCAACGAGAGGAGAGTGTTGTCTACGTACCCAGCGCAGACCGACTGCGGAAGCAATGACACGACGTAGAGGAAGTAGTCGTACGTCTTCACGATCCAACCGATCAAGCACCGAAACTACGGCACCTCCGAGTTCGAGCACACGTTCAGCTCGATGACGATCCCCGGACTCCGATCCAGCAAAGTGTCGGGGAAGAGTTTCGTCAGCACGACGGCGTGGTGACGATCTTGATGAACTACAGCAGCAGGGCTTCGCCTAAACTCCGCTACAGTATTATCGAGGAATATGGTGGCAGGGGGCACCGCACACGGCTAAGGAATCGATCACGTGGATCAACTTGTGTCAACTTGTGTGTTTAGAGGTGCCCCTGCCTCCGTATATAAAGGAGGAGAGGAGGGGAGGCTGGCCGGCCAAAGAGGGAGGCGCAGGAGAGTCCTACCCCCTCTGGGAGTAGGATTCCTCCCCCCAATCCTAGTCCAACTAGGATTCCTCGGAGGGGAAGGGAGAGAGGGGGGCCGGCCACCTTCTCCTAGTCCTAATAGGACTAGGGGAGGGGAAAGAGGCGCAGCCACCTTGGGCTGCCCCTTTCTCCTTTCCACTAAGGCCCATGATGGCCCATATGGCTCCCGGGGGGTTCCGGTAACCTCCCGGTAACCCGGTAAAATCCCGATTTCACCCGGAACACTTCCGATGTCCAAACATAGGCTTCCAATATATCAATCTTTACGTCTCGACCATTTCGAGACTCCTCGTCATGTCCGTGATCACATCCGGGACTCCGAACAACCTTCGGTACATCAAAATGCATAAACTCATAATATAACTGTCATCGTAACCTTAAGCGTGCGGACCCTACGTGTTCGAGAACAATGTAGACATGACCGAGACATGTCTCTGGTCAATAACCAATAGCGGGACCTGGATGCCCATATTGGCTCCTACATATTCTACGAAGATCTTTATCGGTCAGACCGCATAACAACATACGTTGTTCCCTTTGTCATCGGTATGTTACTTGCCCGAGATTCGATCGTCGGTATCCAATACCTAGTTCAATCTCGTTAACGGCAAGTCTCTTTACTCGTTCCGTAATACATCATCTCACAACTAACATATTAGTTGTAATGCTTGTAAGGCTTATGTGATGTGTATTACCGAGAGGGCCCAGAGATACCTCTCCGACAATCGGAGTGACAAATCCTAATCTCGAAATACGCCAACCCAACATCGACCATTGGAGACACCTGTAGTACTCCTTTATAATCACCCATTTACGTTGTGACGTTTGGTAGTACCCAAAGTGTTCCTCCGGTAAACGGGAGTTGCATAATCTCATAGTCGTAGGAACATGTATAAGTCATGAAGAAAGCAATAGCAACATACTAAACGATCAGGTGCTAAGCTAATGGAATGGGTCATGTCAATCAGATCATTCTACTAATGATGTGACCTCGTTAATCAAATAACAACTCATTGTTCATGGTTAGGAAACATAACCATCTTTGATTAACGAGCTAGTCAAGTAGAGGCATACTAGTGACACTCTGTTTGTCTATGTATTCACACATGTATTATGTTTCCGGAAAATACAATTCTAGCATGAATAATAAACATTTACCATGATTATAAGGAAATAAATAATAACTTTATTATTGCCTCTAGGGCATATTTCCTTCAGTTAGTACCAAAAAATGATATAAAATTATTATAAAATGATTATAAAACATCCAAGATTGATAATAAAACAACATGGAACAATTAAAAATTTAGATACGTTGGAGACGTATCAAAAACCAGACACCATGTCTGGTTTTGGACAGCCCAATGGAGGCAGCACCTGTGGGCGTTGCCATCTTCCTAAAGCCTCCGTTGTGGTTGCTCCCTCCCTTCGTCATGATTGAGATGAAAATCCGATCTTTGGATTGAACGGTGGCAGCACTACTGTGTCGTGTCCTTCCCGAAAGCACCATCTTGGAGCGCTCTGTTTCGTCGAGTCTCAACTTCACCTCTTCGCGATACCATCTTGGATGCTTCATGTCCTCTCTTGTAGTCTACTTTGAGTCGTTCGGCCGTGTTGTTGCTGTAGCCCTTTGGCACCTATGTATATGGCCTTAGGGTGAGTGTGGTGTAGGTTGTTGTGTTTGTATCGGTTTTGTATGTCGGTTGTTGCATTATATATAAAGCAGGGCAAAAGTCTTTTTCGGTAATGGTCTTCACAATATGCTTTATTATAGTTCATATGTTTTGAATTGTGACAGGACATTGGAAGATAGGAAGCGACAATTCTTAGGCTTGACAGAATGCTGCATTCATCAGCTTTTACAGTCGTACCATGTTCTTCATGAGAAGCAAGGTAGTTAACATAAATCCTCTAGATAGATTTTAGAATTTTTTTTTGTACAAGTCGTGCTTGAAATCCCTTGGGTTCATGTAAATCTTTTGATGTGTACTTATTTGTTATTTTTGCTGATCTTAGCTAATGTTAATTCTTGTTATCTCATATCTTGGTTGTTTTGTCTCTTAATAGTTTGTTCTTTGTGCAGGCGACCTTGTTGAACACGTAAAGTTCACTGTGTTGCTGATGCCAAATGGATCAGACAAGATAACATCACATCCACTTCAGGAATTGCAGCCCTCAAAATCTATCGAAAACAACACTGGGAGCAACGGTGGTTTCCTAGGATGTGCAAGCCCAGAACTATTCTTGTTTTGAATTGATTCCGTTACTTCTGTACCCGCTCCTTTGCTGCATCTGATTGGTGTTTCACTAGTTTCTGAATACCATCTAGCTGTTGCATGCCATGATTGGTCGATTCCTACTTTCATGTTTAGTTTGGATGGTGGTAACACAAATGATAGTGCAATTGGGTCATGTTGGGATTTAGGATGTAACATACAACTCGTTTTGTTTGGTTTGGACCAGTAAAGCTATCACGTTACATACATGTGTTCAGTCAAGTCTTTGGATAAGTCAACATACATAATCCAATGGGCGATTTTACATGCAATTAGAGATTCACAAAATTTAATAACCATTTTGATTGCATCAGCGGCAAAGACGTCACATAATAAGATTTGAACCACACTTTAAAATATATACTCAATCAGAATTTATCAACACCTCAAAATAAATGAAATGCCTTACAAATATTTTTGTAGAATAAGTACTAATGCTATTTGAAAAGAAAATTTATATGAATACCAAGTTTAGAGTCTTGCAAACTGACGTTTTCATCAACCTTGAAATATTTCTTTCGTGTGTCATGGCATTGTCTTAAAAAAAGGAAACTTCTTTTCTTATCAACTCCTAAATGGACCATATGTATGAAAACCTATGTTGTCCTCACATCCAAATATCATACAACAATATGGAGATGACCTATGCACCCACCCTGACATCTAGTACAAAGTTCATTTTGAATAAGGGAATAAACTCCTTTATATTAAAGGAAATACCCCTTTTATGCCACATTACAAAGCAACTACCTTTTTGTTGGTAGGAACGTCCTACTCGAGAACGTTTAGTTCATATAAGAATTCAACTGGTTTGTCCTTAGCAAAATTAACGATTGGACATTCTTTTACCTTTTATTCTGCTAAGGACAAACCACTTGTTGCGCTCTTTTACTTTTTTATTCTTATTTACATCGCCTTGCAACTTTATCATTAAAAGGGGTAACTGAGAAGGTAATCCCTAACTAATTTATCAAGAAAATAGGGGGTTATCTTTACATTTGAGTTTATGTGGCCAGTGGTGATCCCATCCCAAATATGTGCCGTTGCTTGTCGATGCAAATTTCTAGTTTTTCCCTGAAATATGATTTTCACCAAATACTTTGCCAATAATGTAAGTACCACTTTCAAGTCTTTTTTTCTTCAGAAAATGCTAGTTACTGCATTACAGCACTAACGTGGCACAATAGTCAATACCATTTGTTTGACCGTTACATTGCGTGTTATCGCAGATTGGCCCATTTATCAGTCTCCCTCACTAAAATTTGCATGTTTCCCCAAGGTAGCCATCCTCTCGTAGCCAGTAGCCATGGCCATTTCCCAGTTCCTCCCGCTAGTCGCTGCACTTGCTAGCTGACGCCGAGGCGCTCCTCCTCAACCCCGTCGTGAACAGCAACGCCCAAGACAAAGACCTGGAGCCGTTGGGACGGGCGACGAAGGCACAAAACTGCAGCGAGTCAACCTTTGTGTAGCATCGGCGCTGCCCAAGAGGCTTGGTCGGAGATGGCGTGGCCGGGTGAGGAAGTGGGTGGACCGGTGGCTCGGTGACTCATTCCCCGTGGAGACCGGAGAGGCACCACCTAGCTTGGCAGCTGCCCTGCTTTGGCCCTTCGAGCTTTTCGGGCCATTGCTGGGTTCACCCCCTCCTTGATTTCCAATTGTGTTTCTCTAGCAGTTCGTGCTGCACGGGGCAACCATCACACTTTTTTTCGAACTATGGGTTGTCTCTGTGGGGATAAATGCTACATCGACCCCACGTCTAAGGACTAAAATAGCCTAGACGTGAGGGGGATTGTTGAAATATATTGCCCATCTCTCTCCATCAGTTCGGACTTTTGGATGAGTTGGCTGGAGCATGAATTCAATATGCTTGAGCCTCGTGGGCATATATATAGGAGTACATGATCTACTTGGAGTACAAGGCAAGTCAGAATATTTCCTAGTCTAACCTATATTTCCTCATACAATCATG
>NC_041392.1:40228887-40238779 GCF_002162155.2 Triticum dicoccoides
CGGTGAGACTGGAGAAGAATCCGAAGGCAAGCCGACGGACACCCCCCCACAGTTGTAACGGTCGATGCATCGCGGAGTCGTGGCTGGAGTGGCAACTGACGAGGTTGCTCAAGCAAGGCGGTAGCCCTAATTTGTGTCGTTGTTGAGGTAGCCGAAAGCGTGGGTGGTGGAGCCATGGTCGAGGGAGCCGTGCGAAGAATGCCGTGGTCGAAGTCGAGTCGGGGTAGCCGGTGTCGAGTAAGTCGCCGTGGAGCCGCGGGCGCAAGGGGGCGTCGAGTTAGCATGGGCGCAGTGGTGTTGAAGTAGTGGTGCGCCGGGGAGAAGACGATGTTGACGAGGCGTCGCGTCGGGGTTGCCAAACCCGGGGACATGTCGTAGACGAAGGCACGCGTCGGTGTTGCCAGCAGCGGGCATGCGTAGACGGTCGAAGACAAAGTTGACGAAGTGCCGCACCAGGCTTGCCAGGCCCGGGGACACGTCGTGGACGAAGGCACGCAACGGTGTTGCCAGCACCGGGCATGCGTAGACGTGGACCTGCATGAGCTGTACGCCATGTCGAAGAGGTCGGAGAGGCAAGCAGAGAAGGACTGAACGACGGTTGCGGCGCCAATCGGCGCGGGGCCAATCTCGCCCGCGGTTGTCGGAGTAGATGAAGCGGTCGGGGTAGATGACGGCGACGCTGGCGACGAACTGGTGCTAGACGAAGACGAAGGGGGGGACAGTCCGCCATGGCGGCTACAGAGGTAGCGGCGGCGGCGGCCAAAGAAGAGAGGCGGTGGCTTGACGGCGCATGCGGCGGCTAGGTTAGGAGTGCGGCGGCGGTGCTCGAAGTAGGCGAAGAATCCTGACAGCGTGACGAAGACCGGCGCGGACGGTGGCATTCCCGCGCCAAAGGAGACGTCGCGGCGCATACCATGGGAGGTCGACGCGCGGTGACGGCGGAGTGGACCACGGGCCGCGGCGCCATGGCCCGAAGGGGCGACGCAGCGGCGCCAGGCGGGTCGGGGCGACAGCGGGAAGACCTCGGGGCAGCGGCGGGGACCGCGGGCCGCAACGCTGCGGCCGGAAGGGGCGACGCAACTGCGGTTCGCGAGTCGGTGCAACCGCGGGGACGGCCTCGGGGCAGCGACGGGGACCGCGTATCGCGGCGCTACGACCTGAAGGGGCGACGTAGCGGCGGTGCACGAGTCGATGCAGCCGCGAGGAGAACCACGGGGCGGCGGTGCTGCGGCACGACGGGGCGGCACATCGGCAGCCCGATGCTCGATCGGCGGAGAGGCGCGCGGTACTCGGGACGATCTTCACGGGACCTACGGTGGCCCGTGTAACCGACAGGCCAGGTCGGTCGCGCGTCGTAGATGAGGCGGATCGCGGCAGCAAGCGGGTGATCAAGCCGATCGCGCGCGAGGTCGGGGACATCGCTCGGTGGAGGCAGGGTGGCGGCGGAGTCCGCGATGAGGCCGGCGACGACGGACGGCGTGGGACGTCGTACGGACGAGCTTGTCAGCACCGGCACCTGGGCTGCCAAAGCAGCGCTGGCGCCCGAGCAGCGAGGCCCGAGCATCCAACGGAGCAGCGGCGCCCGAGTTGAGGCAGCCAACGAGCCTGACGGAGCCGTCCCGACGCAGCCAAGAACGAGGCCGGCGAGGTAGACCACCGGGCCGCCGTGCAGACTGGCGGAGGTGGGTAATGTGGATCGATGGGCGGGCTATGATTGGCCGTCGCATGGCGCGAGGCCACCGGGTCGGGGCGATGCAGGTGTCCCGGTTGGAGCAGGGCGGTGACGGCCGGCACAAGGCGACGGGCGGACCGACGCGCGGACGGCGGCTGGCCCTGGCAGGCCGCCTCGGCGCGCGTGGCCGCCGGATCGGAGGAGAGGCCGGCTGGTCATGCCAGGGTCAGAGTAGAGGCGCACGGGGTCGACAGAGGCAGTGGGCGATGCAAACCGATCAAGATTAGATCGGAAAACTAAAAAGAAAAAAACGCCGATCAAAACGACAGGCGAGAGAGCAAAAAAACCTGGAGCAAAGGCTCAGGAAAAAGACTCTCTAGGGCAGCCAGCCAACACAGCCGGCGGACGCACCCTAGGTACGGGCGGCGCGGCCCCCGGCGACGGTCATGAAGGCCGAGCGCGGTGCGCGAAGCGGAAGCGACGGGCGGCTAGGGTTTAAAACCCGAAAACTGATACTATGTTAGAAGGGAGAGAAAGGATTGATGGAATAGCTGTTGTATTGCTTGAGCCTCATGAGTATATATATATAGGAGTCATAATCTATTTGAAGTACAAGACAAATCCGAATATTTCCTAGTCTAATATATATTTGCTAATACAATCACGTTACTCCACAGCACTCAACGCAGCCAGCCCAACTGATTCCTCTGCCCACGCAGACACCAAGCCAGCGAGCTACGACCGTGCCACTCAACACGGCCAGCGCACGCACAACCCGACTTGACTTGCCCGGCTGCAACCTCCGTGCATGCAGCTAACTAACCTCCGTGCTAACCAACTGACTCAAGACGAACTCAAAGTCATGATTATCCTAACAAACCGATCGTCTGCTGGCGTTTAAGTAGTGAAGGCCATCACCCCGTCAGATGACCAGAACTGCAAACGTTCGCACGATCTCTAGCCACAACCGATGCTGCGTATAGCTGTATACTGAATTTATTTGAGCAGTTCTCATATAATCCAAAATCCTATTTTCTGGATAATCTAGGTTGATGAAGGACAGAAATTCTATTCCTGTTTGTAGCTTTGTGTAACTGTGTTGTGGTTAATTAGTGAACAATTGGGGATTTTAAGAATTAGAGTTGTGGGAACAAGCCATGCAACTACGCCTTCAAACCGGAATAAAAAAGTATTTGTGTATTTGTGAATTTGGGGATGCACGAGATACACTTGTACAAAACAATTTTCTTTAGATTTTCTTTTGATATCACTAATTACAACCATGTTCATACTTGTGCCATGAATGTATTGCTGTCTACAATCTCGTGGCCAATATGGGAATCCACAAGGAGGAGGGACACACCCCAATGATGGAGTTCCTGCAGGGCTAGAGCATGGAGACAACGGTGCCCGTAATGGTCGCCGTTACCGCCAGCGCCGGATTCCTCCTCCGTAGCCAGAAACCCAAGGGTACACGGACGCGAACCCCTACACATATATGTATCAATATATATTTCGAGTGAATTCCAGTTTTTACCCCCTATCTTGATATTTTTATCACTAATTACTCCATTTAGCAGGATTTCATCCGTTTAACCCCATTTAGCAAAAGTGTTGCCATAATTTACCCTGTGTAAAATTTTGTATCTGTTCTAACTGGCGGGTCCAAATTGTCAGGTCTAGCTAGCAATGCCACATCGATGATTTTTTCCTATCTATTTTTCTCCTTGTTGAACCGGTCCTCCTAACTTCTCCCGACCGGCCAGGCCTGATATGATCGCACCGTCGTCACAGACCCGCCATCAACTGAGCACAGCCTGATGGTTATTGGAATAAATCACGATGTCCATGTCCGACTAGGGCAGGAGGCAGTCTTCACATGGGATACGTATAGGCTTAGTTTGGCTAGGGCTAGGTGCTATATATATCTTTGTACACCACGTTCTAATATCACCAGATCAAAGCAATAAAGAAATGTGAGGCTCGAGACTATAGCCTGTTGCAATCTATCGATCAGAGTTTCTTCCATCGATCGCCAAGTTACGCAGTGTTCTGCCGACGGCATCGTGATCGACCGATCGGATGTAGCGCTAGTGCAAAGCCCAGGTTCACCTACGCGTGCATGCGCATGTGGCATTGTTCATCAATCCATCTGTGCTAGCTTCCTTGTCTAGCTGCTTGCACGTTTGGTCCTGATGTCACCAAAGCAAGAAGAAGATTCAGTGCAGCGGTTCACGTAAATGGACGTGCCTAGCCCGATGTCGGGGAGCTTGATGGAGCCATGAGAATCCACCGGTCGGTGTCGCCATCGCCGATGCCTGACAATATCTAACACTAGGTTCGAGTGAGCCTGACGGGTGCATTCGGTCGGAAGCCTGGACAGGCAATGCAATCGATTGGGGCAGGCGACACAAGCTAGAAGCGACTGGAGGTGAGCATGGCGCGCGGCCGACTCGGGCGTTGTGCGTTGGACGTGATGTGAGTGACCTCCATTGTGCCGAGCCGGTCGGGAGAAGTTATGCTCTATGCGGCACAGGTCAGAATGCTCACACAATTTTAAACAGGGTAAATTGTGGCAACACTTTTGCTAAATGGGGTAAAATGAATGAAATCTCGCTAAATGGGGTAATTAGTGTCAAAAATGTTAAAATAAAGGGTAAAAAACAGAATTCACTCATATATTTCAGATAAATATAGATATCTTTAAATCTATGAGTAACTACATGTTCACTCTTCATCCAAAGTTTCTTCTTCTGCAGTATGATTCTACTGTTTAGTTCACATCCTTCTGTCTCTGCAGATTCTGATGCAATTTAAACTGTTCCTGTGATTCATTTTGCGCATTTGCTACCCTCTGGATAAATTATTTGCTCTACCCGTGTTAGTATTCATGGCCAATCTGGCTAATTTATGATGAGTAGATTGTTTGATCTAATGTATTGTCTGCTTACTGTGCTTATTCTACATATAATATGCAAGCACAGTGCTCCTTGCATGAGCATGATGATGTGAGAATAAATCGTACTTCTCTAAATGCATCCTTTTACCTTTAGGTGGGGTTCCTCTGTTCCTGTGATCTGTAGATTGTTTGGTCTAATTTATTGCCTGATTACTCTTGGCAGTGTGGATGACTGTGATTTGCTTTCTGTTTATTCTGCTTATTATGTGTAAGCATAGTGTTCCTTGTACGAGAAAGATGATGAGAGAGTAAATCGTAGTTCTCTGAATGCACCCTTTTGCGATTAGGTAACGTTTTAAGAAAGATCCTTGTGCATAGTTGAATTGTTTACATGAAAACAATTCATTAATTACATGGGAACCCATACTTGGATTGGTGCCAAGCTTGGCTCACAAATTTACACGCTGTTATATCTGATTTATTTGCAGTTTGTACAATGCACACAACTTGGATCTGGAGATCTAAATTAATCCGGGCATTTCTATTAAGGCATATAGATCACAGTTCAGTAGATGGAGGTCAGCTGTAGCGGAATTCACATGCTGTACTAACAAAACATACATATGTATTGACTGTGTGCCCCTGCATTTTCCTCAATTTTTAATAATTGTAATAGTATTCCTGATGGAGTAGGGAACAAATCAAACTTCTCATTCACAACTATTTATGGGAAACCCAAACATTTCTGACCCACCGGTAAGTATCGATGTGCAAAAAACATGTGAAACAACACATTCAACATCTGCGGTGATCTTAGGACTACTGAATTATGCCATATGTGTCATAATTTGAGTGTTTTCAATTATCTTGTAATGTTTTGGTTGATTTTCGATGAGCTTTGCTCCTTAAACTTGTCCACTGACAATCTGAGTGTTCCATTTAGGGGAAACATCAAAGCTTCAACACTGTGCAGTAGCTCGAGAAGATTGAAAGAATCAACATGGCTACATGGAGCACTTGAGGGAGATAAATATGTATAACCCGTTGCAATGCACGGGCCCTTTTACTAGTGGAAATAATATGAATAGTATTCCAACATAGAAACTTTCTTTCATTTAGAAGGAGCTGCAGAAGAAGATTGCCGGCGAGCTCGCTGACGGGCCGGTCGAGTATCCTCATAAGGTATGCCGACATGAAATCCTTCATCACCATAAGGAAAAAGAATGGGATACTGGAGTGGCATAAGCGACCGATTCAGATGAGAAATGTGCTCCAAATCACCAGACACTGCTTCAACCACAACATCAAACTAATGACACTTGGTCACACATATGGTCAACAACATCAAATCCGCATATCCAATTTTTTTGTAGTACTAATATTGTGCAAGTTCACTGACCGAAGTCAGGAATTTCATTCAAACATGTTACTTACGGAACTTCATTTATTGATTGGATTTGATATTTATGTGGTTTTTGAAAATTTCATTCAACATGGTTATCATCTTTTGACTCGATATGGCATTATTCTTATTATTGGTATATGTGATGACAAATAAATGGTGCAAAATTTTACTTGAGTAAGTAATACTGGAGGTGCCTATAAAGGTGGAATTACTCGAGGAAATAATACCCGAGGTGCCAAGGACAACTATGCTGGAATAATTAGGCGGAAACTAAGGTCTCTAGTGATCTTAAGTGTCACAACAAGAAAAGATATTGAGGAATAGTATCAATTTTTTTGCGTGTTTTGGTTTTCAACATAGAGTTAATATGATAGCTGACTCTTGAGTAAGCCTATTAGTCGTGAGGTATTTGGTAAGCATATTAAGGCCATGAATTTGTGAATATTTGAATAATCATTTTGGACAAGTGGGAGATGTTGGAATTATGTGTCCTGCAACTATATTCAAATCACTTTAAATTACTAATATTCAAAAAACCTCATTACGGAATTTTACATGTATTTATACATGAAATTGCTTTACATGTTTACAATGGAATTATTACGTGCTGCACGTACTTAAGTATTATATGCTTAAGGAAGCTGGTCGATTATTAGTCTAATATAATATACTATTTATATTGGACTATCCGGGTACGCTGATGATTGGAAGGAGGTAGATCGTACAGTTAGATTACATCCCTAATGTTGATCTACATAGTTAGAGGAATTTACAGTTTATTATGGCATGTTGCTCACAAACGCGTGCTCCTGAGACATCACGGGTAAAATCCATTAACATACAAATTTTATTGCGGTCGGAAATTTGACCTGGACTCTATCCCGGAAACTAGTGAAAAAGACTAGAAATCTTATCTGTATAAGAGGTGGACTTTTTGGAAAGACAATATAAGAAGGTCCCTACCCCCTAGTCTCAGATGTGTATATTGTAAGCGACACCACGGAAAAGCGCAGAGGAATAGGAGATAGACCATAAAGCCTAAATTTCAATTAGGTACTCATGTGCATTGGGAAATATTCACGCTATTGGCGATCTGATTGCACCACAAACTCAGCCAACATAAGTATTATTTTCCCGGTATCTCCTATTCTTAAGATAACTCTCTGCTTCCCTTGCATCATTGTTGCTCGAGCAGTTGTTGTATGGGCGAAATGCATTGAAATTATTTGTGAAGCATGAAGAGAATGCATCATTCGCTTGGTCGTGATATATGTAGGCATTGTTAGCCATTTTGGCCCCTCATGTTGTGGTGGAAAGAAACATTTATCCTAGTTCAATGCATGAGATATTTTGTATTGAAGGTCTTCATAAATATTGGTCGTTTATGGTACATGTGAAGTGCTTTTGTTCAACTTGGCCCATACTCATTTTGTATTGAAGGTCTTCATAGATATTTTGTATTGAAGGTCTTCATAGTCGTTGTAAATTTCAGTGAGCCAACTCATTTTGTTCTCTCCCGGATGACTATACACTAGTGCAGAACCGGGCAATAGCACCGGTTCGTAAGGGGCTTTAGTGCCGGTTCGGTAACCGGCACTAAATTGTAGGCACTAAAGGCCCCCCTTTAGTACCGGTTCAGCACGAACCGGTGCTAAAGGGCAAACACGTGGCACGAGCCAGCTCCGTGGGCGCGTAGGACATTAGTACCGGTTGGTAACACCAACCGGTACTAAATGTTTTGGTGTGTTTTGGTTTTATTTTTTATTTTTACTTTAATTTTGTGTTTTCAATTTAATTTAGTGACTGTCTTACATTATAATGAGTTGTTAAATCATCAGGTGATTAGTTTGACTGTATGCGTGTGGATCCTAGCTAAGTCATCAAGTATATGTCATATCCATATTATATATACTTGATCACCTACTTAAGTGATCGAGGTAATATGGATATGGCATATATACTTGATCACTTAACTAGAATCCATCCAGTTGAAACTAATATGCAATTTCTTTCATAAATGATATAATAACTCATCTTCATCATCATCATCATCATCATCATATTAATTAATATAAAAACTGTTGCATCATATATATCATCACCAACGGTTTTCATAGCAAAGATATCATCGAGTTCAACATGGTAATGATATTATAAGCGTTCATAACACCACAAAAGCAAATCACTCTTTGAGATTAAGTTCAGGACGAAGAACACGGACATGAGAGAACAAGTACTAAGAGCATGAACTAGCTAATTAATCACTCCTGCTGCTCTCTCTCAGGTAAAATAGCATAGAAAATGTATAGCTTTGCTGATTCATCATATTGGAGCATGCAGATGAACCTGTCTCCTAATCGTGGGTTGCGCTTCTGATTGCTGCCCCCTAGTACTTCTCTATGATCGTTCACAATTTTGCTCCAGTCTTTTACTATTAAGCATTCCTCGCTATTAGAAATTCTGAATGCACTAAAGTGCGTTGTAGGATATCTTGACCGTAAGCTAACAATATTCATGGTACCTTTAATCTCGATCCAATCAGGCACAACATTCATCAGGAGTCCCTGTTGAAGAACATCGTATAGTAACATACTTAGCAATGAAGTTTAGCTTAAAAAATAATGTATGCAAAAGATGTATTGAGGAGAAATAGTAGAAATCTTACCATCTTTCCTAAATATATGTGACCGTAGTTCAGTACGAACACTATTGGTCGCACATTTTGAGTACTAATATTTCTAAGTGCAGGAAAGAAATTTGTCTTGACAGCATCAAGATCCTCAAGCCATGAAACATAATGACTTGTCTCCTCTCGCAGTTTAGTTCAGCCCCGGGACAGTGGATGGTCCTGTCTACCAAGCGCCGAACATGTTTGCTTGATTGAAAGTAAGCTGTCAATATTAATTGAGATCTATTAATTATTCAACTGGTTCAAATAATCCATATCGAAGACATAAATATGGTCGAGAAACTCACATAATGGTAGAACTGGAGGCGTCTGCACATCGACCCAGATGTCTCTATTACCTTCAATATCATCTTCCGGATGAATATCAAAGGTGATAACCATATCAGGCTCAAATGCATAAGCCTTGCATAGTGCTTGCCAAGTTTTGCATTCAAAATAGGTGTATGTGTCTGCATTGTATAACCATGCTCGGTCTTCAAGTAAACTCTTTTTACCTCCATAGTTTCATTAGGACTGAAACATATCTTATCCCAGACAAAAATTCTTGCATGGCAAGGGATACGCTAGTAGAATAGTGAAAAAATAAAATTAAAAGGTGAAGCAAAATGAAGCATAAGTCATGCTTAATTACGAAAAAAGACTTGTCGTTGTGACTTACTGTATCCATTTCGAAGTTATCATCCAGCTTGATGCTGGAGCGTCTATCATCAACTAGAAAATTTTGGCCGCACAGGCCTCGCTGGTCTTCGCAGTATTCGCACATAATGAAATCATGTTCGTCGTCAGACGACATTCCTATGTTCATAGGTGAAACATTAAACACTTATTAGTTCTATTAATTCAATTAATTCTGTTAATTCAACTAGTTCAACTAAGCACTTACGAAGAATATACCTAATTAATTGAACCAATTCAACTAACTAGTTCAACTAATTAATTAGATAATGAAATCTCATATAACTAAATTAAATATATATCTAACATATAATTTATATCTAATATCTAACATATATGTTCATATATAGGTGAAACATTAAACACTTACTAGTTCTATTAATTCAACTAAATAAACTAGTTCTATTAATTCAACTAAGCATTTACTAAAAATAAACTAGTTCTATTAATTTCTTACTAAAATAAAGTAGGTAGTTCTATATAGTAATATTTTGATTAGATCATCAAATCTCATATACCTAAATTTTCTTACTAAAAATAAACTTGTTCTAT
>NC_041392.1:40239353-40245684 GCF_002162155.2 Triticum dicoccoides
GGGCCGGGCGCTGACGGCGACGGGCGGCGGGGGCGGCGAAGGCGGCGTGCGATGGGGCGACGGGCGCGGCGAAGAAGTTTGGATCGAGAAGAACTACTGGTGGTCGATGAACTGATTTTTTCGTAGGTTCCATATATATAGGAGGGGTCTTTAGTGCTGGTTGGAGCCACCAACAGGTACTAAAGGCCAATTTTCGTCAAGCCAAGGGGCGGGAAACAGCCCCTTTAGTATCGGTTCGTGCCATGAACCGGTACTAAAGACCCTCCCCCTTTAGTATCGGTTGGAGCCACCAACCGGTACTAAAGGTGGTGCACTGCCACCCGCAGTGCACAATGTTTAGTCCCACCTCGCTGAGCGAAAGGCAGCCGCACTGGTTTATAAACCCAGCCGCGGCTGCTTCTTCAAGCTTCTCTATATAGCAGGCTTCTGGGCCTAATTAATTAGGGCGTGCAGCCCTGTGAGCCTGCTGGCCCTTCTGAACCTGCATTTGCACACCCTAGGTCTGGCAGGCCCACTGGGCAGCGCGCCAACAAATTTTTTATATAGTTTTTTCTTTTCTGCATTATTTATTTTCTTCTATTTATTTTTGAGTAATTTTTTATATAGTTTTATCTTTTCTGCATTATTTATTTTCTTCTATTTATTTTTGAGTAATTTTTTATATAGTTTTTTCTTTTCTGCATTATTTATATTCTTCTATTTATTTTTGAGTAATTTTTTTGTATATTTTTTTTTCTGCATTATTTCTTTTCTTCTATTGATTTTCTTCTATTTCCAGTTTGTACACGAAGTGCGCCCAGTTTTTGCCGTGATCCTCTCTACTCTTTCGCACATGCTATGCGGGTGATATGATGATACCATGCCAAGTTTCAACATTTTCAGGATTCATTTTGTAGTGATTTTCAATTTCACGGTCATTTAGCTCTCTAAATAATTAGGTAAATGACCGAAAAACAATAAATGATGTCAGAACATGTTGGAAATTGATGACGTCACTTTGAATCACTAGTAGAAAACAGGGATATGGTCCAGGCCGGCTCAGCCCATTAGTCCCGATTTAGTCTAGAACCGGGACCAATGTGGGCATTGGTCCCGGTTGGTGAGCCCAGGGGGCCGGCCGGGCCACGTGGGCCATTGGTCCCGGTTCGTCTGGACCTTTTGGTCCCGGTAGGTGGGACGAACCGGGACCAATGAGCCTCGCTCCTGGCCCACCACCATTGGTCCCGGTTGGTGGCGTGAACCGGGACCAAAGGCTCCCCTTTAGTCCCGGTTCATGTCATCAACCGGGACCAATGAGGTGCCTATATATACCCCCTTGCGCAAGAGCAGAGCTCAGTGCTCTGTTTTTTTTGGCCGAGGGGAGAGGGCTTTGTGGTGCTCTAGCTCACCTCCTATGCACATGAGGTGTTCGATGGAATGCCCGAGCCACAGTACTTAAGCTTTCTCCTCTCGAAGCTCGACCTCGAAGCTCCATTTTCCTCGAGATTTGTCTAGATTTAGCGGTCCGTCACGCCCCGTCCCCGTCTTCACCGCCGTCGATCACCCGCGCCGATCTCATCACCGACACACCACCGTGGTGAGCCTCTAGTTCTTATCTTCTTTCTGAAAGGAAAAATATTCTTACTTGTATGTTTAGATAGATACTTGTATCATTTTCTTACATTTATTATTGCATCTTATATAGTGCGATGGTTTTGGTATCCGCCCCCGTCGGCCCTCGTCCTGTCTATGATTCGGATTTGGTATGTATATTATCTTTATAACTATTGGTTCATTTATTGTTTATGAAAATTATGCCGACCAACGTGACATAGATTTTATTTATCTAGGATGTATGTGAATCGGAAATGCCAACCGACCCTATTGTCGAGAGGTTAAATTTAGTTGAAGAAGAAAACAATTTGTTGAAGGAAAAAATAAAAAAAATTGAGGAGGAGAAGATGATATTGGAGTTGCATGTTGCGGATGTCGTCGATGATCACAAGATCAAGATGGATGCAATGCGCTTGAAGATTAGAAAGATTAGAAAATATACCATTCATACCGAGGCTTGGTATCATTATGTCGTTGGATCAATTGTTACCTTGGTTGCGATTATGATCGCATTTGTTTTCGCATTGAAATGTTTTACATAGTTTCAATGTATGGTTTAATTAATTAGATGCTCTGGAGAGCTATATGTTGTTAGATGAGAACTATGTATGCACTTTGGTTTTAATGTGACGATGAAGTTCTATTAATTTGGACATTTAATTATATATAATGCATGCAGATGAACCGGCAATGGATGTACGGTGACAGACACACCCGCGAGTACATTAAGGGCGTGCATGAGTTTCTCGATGCGGCTGAGGAAAACAAGCAGAATGGTTTTATGTGTTGTCCATGCACTGAATGTGGGAATGCAAGGTCTTACTCTAACCGAAAAATCCTTCACTCCCACCTGCTTTACAAGGGTTTCATGCCACACTATAATGTTTGGACGAGGCACGGAGAAATAGGGGTTATGATGGAAGACGGCGAAGAAGAAGAGTACGATGACAACTATGTGCCCCCTGAATACGGTGATGCTGCAACGGGGGGATCTGGTGAAGATGAAGAGGAACCAGACGATGTGCCCAATGATGCTGCCACGGGTGAAGCTGCTGAAGATCAAGAGGAACCAGACGATGTGCCCGATGATGATGATCTCCGCCAGGTCATTGTCGATGCAAGGACGCAATGCATTAGTCAAAAGGAGAAGCTGAAGTTCGATCGCATGTTAGAGGATCACAAAAAAGGGTTATACCCCAATTGCGAAGATGGCAACACAAAGCTCGGTACCATACTGGAATTGCTGCAGTGGAAGGCAGAGAATGCTGTGGCTGACAAAGGATTTGAGAAGCTACTGAAAATATTGAAGAAGAAGCTTCCAAAGGATAACGAATTGCCCGACAGTACATACGCAGCAAAGAAGGTCGTATGCCCTCTAGGATTGGAGGTGGAGAAGATACATGCATGCCCTAATGACTGCATCCTCTACCGCGGTGCATACAAGGATCTGAACGCATGCCCGGTATGCGGTGCGTTGCGGTATAAGATCAGACGAGATGACCCTGGTGATGTTGACGGCGAGCCCCTCAGGAAGAGGGTTCCTGCGAAGGTGATGTGGTATGCTCCTATAATACCACGGTTGAAACGTCTGTTCAGAAACCAAGAGCATGCCAAGTTGATGCGATGGCACAGTGAGAACCGAAAGAAAGATGGGAAGTTGAGAGCACCCGCTGACGGGTCGCAGTGGAGAAAAATCGAGAGAAAGTACTGGGATGAGTTTGCAAAGGACCCAAGGAATGTATGGTTTGCTTTAAGCGCGGATGGCATTAATCCTTTTGGGGAGCAGAGCAGCAATCACAGCACCTGGCCCGTGACTCTATGTATGTATAACCTTCCTCCTTGGATGTGCATGAAGCGGAAGTTCATTATGATGCCAGTTCTCATCCAAGGCCCTAAGCAACCCGGCAACGAAATTGATGTGTACCTAAGGCCATTCGTTGAAGAACTTTTACAGCTGTGGAATGGAAATGGTGTACGTACGTGGGATGAGCACAGACAGGAGGAATTTAACCTTAAGGCGTTGCTGTTCGTGACCATCAACGATTGGCCCGCTCTTAGTAACCTTTCAGGATAGACAAACAAAGGATACCACGCATGCACGCACTGTTTAGATGACACTGAAAGTATATACCTGGACATATGCAGGAAGAATGTGTACCTGGGCCATCGTCGATTTCTTCCGACCAACCATCAATGTCGAAAGAAAGGCAAGCATTTCAAAGGCGAGGCAGATCACCGGAAGAAGCCCGCCATGCGCACCGGTGATCACGTGCTTGCTATGGTCAATGATTTACACTACGTAATCTTTGGAAAGGGTCCCGATGGACTAGCTGTTCCGAATGACGCTGAGGGACACGCACCCATGTGGAAGAAGAAATCTATATTTTGGGACCTACCCTACTGGAAAGACCTAGAGGTCCGCTCCTTAATCGACGTGATGCACGTGACGAAGAACCTTTGCGTGAACCTGCTAGGCTTCTTGGGCGTGTATGGGAAGACAAAAGATACACCCGAGGCACGAGAGGACCTGCAACGTTTGCGCGAAAAAGACGGCATGCCTCCGAAGCAGTATAAAGGTCCTGCTAGCTACGCTCTTACGAAAGAAGAGAAAGAAATCTTCTTTGAATGCCTGCTCAGTATGAAGGTCACGACTGGCTTCTCGTCGAATATAAAGGGAATAATAAATATGCCAGAGAAAAAGTTTCAGAACCTAAAGTCTCATGACTACCACGTGATTATGACGCAACTACTTCCGGTTGCGTTGAGGGGGCTTCTACCGGAAAACGTCCGATTAGCCATTGTGAAGCTATGTGCATTCCTCAATGCAATCTCTCAGAAGGTGATCGATCCAGAAATCGTACCAAGGCTAAGGAGTGATGTGGCGCAATGTCTTGTCAGTTTCGAGCTGGTGTTCCCACCATCCTTGTTTAATATCATGACACACGTCCTAGTTCATCTAGTCGACGAGATTGTCATCCTGGGGCCCGTATTTCTACACAATATGTTCCCCTTTGAGAGGTTCATGGGAGTCCTAAAGAAATATGTCCGTAACCGCGCTAGGCCAGAAGGAAGCATCTCCATGGGCCATCAAACAGAGGATGTTATCGGGTTTTGTGTTGACTTCATTCCTGGCCTTAACAAGATAGGTCTCCCTAAATCGCGGTATGAGGAGAGACTAACTGGAAAAGGCACTCTTGGAAGAGACTCAATAATATGCAGGGACGGATATTCTTGGTCTCAAGCACACTACACAGTTCTACAGAACTCTACCTTGGTGACCCCGTATGTCGATGAACACAAGAACAGTCTGCGCTCCAAACACCCGGAGCAGTGCGACGACTGGATTACATGTGAACACATCAGGACTTTCAGCAGTTGGTTGGAAACACGTCTCAGAGGTGACAACACTGTTTGTGATGAGTTGTACTTGTTGTCCAGGGGACCATCTTTGACTGTATTGACTTACAAAGGATACGAGATAAATGGGAATACATTTTACACGATCGCCCAAGATCAAAAGAGCACCAACCAAAACAGCGGTGTCCACTTTGATGCAGCAACCGAGAGCGGAAAGGACACATATTATGGTTACATAGTGGACATATGGGAACTTGACTACGGACCTGATTTTAAGGTCCCTTTGTTTAAGTGTAAATGGGTCAATCTGTTAGGCGGCGGGGTACAGGTAGACTCACAGTACGGAATGACAACAGTGGATCTGAAAAATCTTGGGTACACTGACGAACCGTTCGTCCTAGCCAATGATGTGGCACAGGTTATCTATGTGAAGGACATGTCTACCAAACCGAGAAAAAGAAAAGATAAGGAAGCGAATACATCATACAATGAGCCAAAGCGCAACATAGTTCTTTCAGGAAAAAAGGACATCCTGGGAGTGGACGGCAAGACAGACATGTCTGAAGATTATGAAAAGTTTCATGAAATTCCTCCCTTCAATGTCAAGGCTGACCCAAGCATCCTGATAAACAATGAAGATTATCCATGGTTACGGCGCAATAAGCAAATGACACAAGCGAAGAAAAAGTGAAGACTTTCTCCCGCAACTATTATGATGATACCATGCCAAATTTGTAACAGACGAACATGCTACCATTGTCCGTTTTGTACATGCACATGCTATGTGGGTGAAATTATGATACCATCCCAACTTTCAACTTTTTCAGAGTTCATTTGAAATGCTTTCATGTCTTATGGTTCGAAACTTTGATACTTCGAACGGGATTGTCCATTTTGTACACGAAGTGCATCAAGTTTTTGTCATAACCCTCTCTACTTTTTGGAACATGCTATGTGGGTGAAATGATGATACCATGCCAACTTTCAACCTTTTCAGAGTTCATTTTGAAATGCTTTCCAATTTCAGAGTCATTTAGCTCAAAGAATGAATTAATAGCAAACAGAATGAACTACAAAACTTTTATGAAAATAAAAACAATCAATTAAAATATTATGTTATGATCAACTAAAATAAAACTATAATATTCTTCAATAGCAAAAAAAATATAATTTCAGAGTATTTAATTGTAAGTATAAATAAAAAATAAATAGCAAAGAAGAAAAAAAAATTCTATTTTTATAGTAAAGTTATTCATAAACTAGTGATTCACACAAATTTTTAAAAATTCAAATTTAAACTATTCAAAATTTAAAACTAATGGCACTAACAGAAATTTTATAATTTTTGTGACCTAAAATCAAAAAGAAATCACTAAAAAAC
>NC_041392.1:40246505-40247133 GCF_002162155.2 Triticum dicoccoides
CCCCGCGTCGCCCCGACGCCGTCGCCGCCGCCCTCAACGCCATCTGCCTCGATGCCCTGCTCCTCGTCGCCGTCGCCCGCGCCCGTCATCGTCACCCCGTCGCCGCCCGCGCCCCGCGTCGCCCCGACGCCGTCGCTGCCTCGCGCCGCCCCGACGCCGTCGCCGCCGCCCTCGACGCCATCTGCCCCGACGCCGGCGCCGCTCCCCACTGTGAGCACCTGCCGCCATGCCCCTCTGCCCTGCCGACGCCACCATGTTTTTTTCATATGTTGCAATATGTTTTTTTTATTTTTATTAGTTTATTTTTTTTGTTCATATGTGATGTATATGTGTATGTGGCTATAATGTATATGTGTATGTGATGTATGTGGCTAGAATTTGCTAAATATATATGATTTTTTTAGGTTATTTCATTTGTAGAATTTTTTTATATATCTAGGAATATTTTTGTTCATAGATGGTAGATGATCAAATGATGAGAGAGGCGGGGAAGAAGGGGAAGAAGAGGGAGAAGAAGAGGAAGAAGAATAAAAAGAGGAGAAGAAAGAATAAAGGAGAAGAAGTTCTTCTCCTCTATTCTTTCTTCTCTTCTTTTTTCTTCTTCTTCTTCCTCTTCTTTTTTTATCGG
>NC_041392.1:40247304-40252981 GCF_002162155.2 Triticum dicoccoides
GAGGAAAAAAAGAAGAGGAAGAAGAAGAATAAAAAGAGGAGAAGAAAGAATAAATGAGAATAACTTCTTCTCCTCTATTCTTTCTTCTCCTCTTTTTATTCTTATTCTTCCTCTTCTTTTTTTATCGGGAACGAGGGCATGTCGAGAGTGTCGTCGAGCGGTCGAGGGTCGGGAAACTAGGGCTTACCCGAAGAAGGAGAAGAAGAGAAGAGGAAGAAGAGGAGAAAAAAAAGAAAAGGAAAAAAAGAGGAAGAAGAAGAAAAAAAAGAGGAGAAGAAGAAGGAATAGAGGAGAAGACTTTGTCAGTTCTTCTTCTCCTCTAGCTATTCCTTTCTTCTTCTCCTCTTTTTTCTTCTTCTTCTTCTTCTTCTTAATTTTTATCGGGGGTTCGAGGGTTCGAGGGGTCGAGGTTTCCTAGTGTCAAAGAGAGGTTTCCTAGTGTCAAAGTATTGAAGAAATCCATGCCTTCATCATTAGCCGGAAGTAACCAGGGCATGTTGGTACGAAGTTCTGCAAAGTTGTTCTGGAATGGAGTCCCGGATAGAATAATCCGCCTTTTGGTACGAATTCAGCAAAGGCCTTCCAAATAGCGATATTCGGAAGGCTCTTTCTGAACTTTGTACCAAAAAGCGAATTATCCTATCTGGGACTCCGTTCCAGAACAACTTTGAAGAGCTTCGTACCATCATGCACATGTTACTTTCGCCTAATGATGAAGACATGGTTTTGTTGAATCCTTTGACACTAGGCAACCTCCCGACCCCTCGGCGATCCTCTCGAACATGTGAGGAAGAAGAGGGTTGTCTAGAGGTCGAGGGTTCCAGGGTCATCGAGGGTTCGAGGGGTCGAGGATCGCCGAGGGGTCGAGAGAGGTTTCCTAGTGTCAAAGTATTGAAGAAATCCATGCCTTCATCATTAGCCGGAAGTAACCAGGGCATGTTGGTACGAAGTTCTGCAAAGTTGTTCTGGAATGGAGTCCCGGATAGAATAATCCGCCTTTTGGTACGAATTCAGCAATGGCCTTCCAAAAAGCGATATTCGGAAGGCTCTTTATGAACTTTGTACCAAAAAGCGAATTATCCTATCTTGGACTCCGTTCCAGAACAACTTTGAAGAGCTTCGTACCATCATGCACATGTTACTTTCGCCTAATGATGAAGACATGGTTTTGTTGAATCCTTTGACACTAGGCAACCTCCCGACCCCTCGGCGATCCTCTCGAACATGAGAGGAAGAAGAGGGTCGTCTAGGGGTCGAGGGTTCGAGGGTTCTTCTCCTCTATTCTTTCTTCTCCTCTTTTTTTTCTTCTTCTTCCTCTTTTTTTTATCGGGAGCGAGGGTCGTCGAGGGACATAGATGTAGTGTCATCGTTGTCGATATATACCCCCTCCCCATAGCTTACTATGATTAGCTAGCTAGTTCTACGTTTGGCACTAATATATCCATCTGTCATGTTTGAATAATAATTGCCATGTTGTAAATATTTGTAGAAACTATGGACACTGCCCTAGACGAAGCAAAAGAAGCGTTGTTGAGGGACACAATCACTAGGAAGTGATGCCATCTCGTTGTTTCTCAACGAAACCGATGATCTGGAAGGAGAGGGTGAACAAGCTGGCTACAGTGAGTTAATGCCGGTGCAAGAAGAAGAACATGAGGACGGCTCCGGTGACCCAATGCCGGTGCAAGAAGGAGACCGTGATGACGGCTCCGGTGACCGAACCGAGTCCGGCCAGGTATATATATTAGTTAAGCCTATGCTGACTAGCTGATTGATGCATTCATTGTTTTGGTATGTACACATATTAATTAAGTCTTTATTCTTTTTTCTAGCCCTCTGGATTGAGCACAACTTCGGTAAAGAGACGAGGCCCGAAGAAAAAGTTGAGCTCGGATGAAAAGTTTGAGATCATAGCAATCGCGCCCGACGGCCAACCTATTAAACCCCTCCGGACAAAGAGCGCATTTGTTGCTCAGTGCGGGGTTCTGGTTAAGGACAAGATCCCGATAAGCATCCAGCAATGGTTTAAGCCGGCTACAGAAGACCCTGAGGTCTCTTATGTCAATGTTATGCAGAAAAATGATCTTTGGACTGAGCTGAAGTCAAATTTCACCCTACTGCCTAAGGATAATCCAGAGAACCCAGTTAAAGAGAAATTAATCAAGTCTTTTGCACTGAAGAGGATGGCAGAACTATTCAGGAGGTGGAAGAAAGAGCAGAATAAGTTTGTCGAAAATAATGAGACACCAGAATTCAAGGGCAGATATGAGAAGATCAGAGATCACTGGCCCGCATTTGTGGCCCACAAGACATCGGAAAAGAGTCAGAAGATGTCGGCGACAAACAAGCAAAATGCTGCGAAGAAGAAGCTTCACCATCGCACGGGGTCAGGTGGCTACCTCGTAGCCCGGCCTAAGTGGTCCAAGACTGAGAATGATCTGGTTCATAAAGGGATCGAACCAGAGACAATTAACTGGCCAGACCGTTGCCGGACATGGTTCTTCGGGGCTGGCGGAACCCTGGACCCTATAACAGGGAAGTGCATTTGGACGAACGATCAAATGGACATACCAGTCAGTAAGCTTAAGCAGTATATCGAAGCAGCGCAGGAAGGGACGTTCTTTCCAGACAGAGAGAACGACGAGCTCACAATGGCCCTCGGGAATCTTGAGCACCCTAGACGGACACGAGGCACGCCAGGCTCCATTCCGTGGAAGGTTGGGTTTCTGGACGCAGGCGGTTACAAATCCCATGAGAGGAGGAAAAAAGTGCAGCAGACCCAAATGTAGGCGCTGCAAGCAAGGGTAGACGCGATAGAGGAACGAGAAGCAAATCATAGCAAATGTACTGCGAAAGCCTCCCCCGAAGCTACCCCGCCATCTCAGCGCAGAAGCAGCGTGGCTTCCACCGAGCTGCTTCAGCCGGAGCATGCCTCAACGGCTCCTGCCAGCTATCCCGTGGATGCTATAACAGAGTCTCAAAATTGCCACCTTATGACGCAATGGATGAATTTGAAGGTCAAGGCGGCTGTTGGCTCTGTTTATCCTACTGAACCCGGCGCAACTTTTCACTGCCGGCCGATTCCAGAAGGATATGCTAGGGTGATGGTGGATGAGATAACGGAGGGATTTGAGGACCTCCAGCTTGACCACCCTACCGGTGAAGGGGAGACTTGGCTGGGGTCTGCTCTGAAGACTCCATGCCTATGGCGGAAGGAGCTCATCAACCTTCCGAACTGGACGCCACCGCCTCCTCCTCCTCCTCCGGCGAGTCAGGGCACTCCGCCTCCACGGCCTCCTCCTCCGGCGAGTGACGATCAGGGCCCTCGGCCGGCTCCTTCTCCGGCGCGTGGCGGCACTCCGCCTCCTTCTCCGCCTGCGCCAACGCGCCCGAGCAGCCAGCCTCCTCCTTCTCCGCCTCATCAGCAAGGGCGGAAGAGACCTGCCGTCGCTCCAGCTGCTCCGGCGTGTCGTAGTCCTTCTCCTCCGCCTCTTAAGCAAGTAAAGAAGACAACCGCTACGTCTGCTCGGTCGGCGTCTAGCAGTACAACCAGAGGCGGGAGGACATACAGATTCGGTCCTTCTCTGAAGACTCCAGAGAAGTTACCATACGAGAGGACCCAGGAGGAGAACGCCGAGATCGCGCGAGAAGAAGTGAAGAAATTCTTTGAAGGGGTGAAAGCAAAGAAACATCCACCTCCGAAGGAGAAGGTAGATCGGGTGAAAGTGAAGCGCACTCTAGCTGCCCTGACAAAACCACCGAAGTCTGATCCGCCGAAAGGAAACTATGACCGCATTATTGGAAAGGAATTTGCCGAAGCGGAGCGGTCGGGAAGTACTGTCAGTGATCAAAGGCTGAAAGAACGACGAGCTAGGAAACAAATTAACCAGCTCGGCGAACAAGCGAAGCAATCGTGCCCCCCGCTCAAGGTGCCTAGCCACAACGTCGCTAATGATCCGAGGATGGTGCCCGGTTATAGCAATCTTGCACATTACCTGCCCGACGAAGTACATTATGAACCCATGGACGTGCAGATACAAAGATACGAGTACTGGAAGCCTCTCGTCAAAGATGAAAGATCTCTATCAACGATGATGCGAAGATTGCATGATTGGTACTTGAAAATCTGCAGAGACTCTGGGGGGAGG
The DNA here is from genome assembly GCF_002162155.2 of Triticum dicoccoides. NCBI lineage: Eukaryota > Viridiplantae > Streptophyta > Magnoliopsida > Poales > Poaceae > Triticum > Triticum dicoccoides. The sequence continues at coordinate 40,251,453 of NC_041392.1, forward strand.
AGTACTTTGTATGTGAAAGTTAAAAAGGAGCATGACCTCGTTGGAATTGATCTGTTGCCTGTTCCATTTGAGGAGTTCTATCAGTTTTTTAATCAATTGGCCCTCGATAAAACAACGGTCGCCTGCTACTGTCTGTAAGTAGTACTACTTCTGTCATTAAATTTCTCTATATAGATTAGCTCTTTCATTGCATGTATTTATAATCATCCTCACTATATTATGCAGATTGAAGATCGCCGAATTGAAGAAAAGACAAGTCGGTGATATTGGGTTCATTAACACATATCTCATAGATGCAACCCAGGTTAAACTTCATGTCGCAGCTACCGAGGCCAACTTGCTACGATCGTTCGTAGTAAATCAAAACAAAGATATAATACTCTTTCCTTACAACTTCAGGTAAGTGTTACTGTCTTGTGCGTATTCGGTTTCCCTGATATATTAGTCAAGGTTATAGTAATGTAATTGATTAGTTATGCATGTGTGTGCAGTTTCCACTATATTCTCCTAGAGATTAAGCTTGAGCAGGGAGTAGTAACCGTCTTAGACTCTAAACGAAAAGATCCCCAGGACTATGCAGACATGACTCAAATACTCCAGAAGTAAGTTAAATCGATCATTATCCACCATATCAGCAACTTTGTTCATTTACTGATATCAAGTAATTGTTTTCTTTGTCCGGCAGGGTTTGGAGAAAATTCACCAAAACAGTTCCGGGACTGCCGAAGGAGCTGGAATTTAGACACCCAAAAGTAAGTACTATAGTAGCATGTTCCACGCATCTCCTAGTGATTCAAGCGCTAGTTTCATCAATACCATTTAGCATTCTTGCTTATCAGTTTGATTGACCTCTATTTCTTGTAAAGTGGTTGTGGCAGGAACAAGGGAATGATTTCTGTGGATACTACATCTGCGAGTCCATCCGCCACACGACCTGTGAGCGGGGCGGGTACTCTAACGAACAATATGAAGTACGTAAATAACAACATTCACAATTTTATTTTATTACCATCATTTGTATTGAGTTTCATTCATTCATATATATATGTATTGACCCCCTTCTTCAAATTAGATGTTTCGGAAGCGGGATGAACTCCTAGCACCAGCTCGCATGCGAGCAATTCAAGAGGAATTGGCGGCATTCTTTCTTGACCATGTGATCCCTGAAGACGGAGAATTCTATGTGGACCCTGAGTCCGTATGATTATATTTGTAAGAGATAATTATTGTATATATGTAGCCGGTAGTGTCAAATAGATATACGAGAACTTGTTGTTCGACCAATCTCTCACAGAAGGAGAGGTGGTCGATATCACTCCTCTCTGTATGCATATATGTTCATGACGATCTTCTGTTTCCTTTGTTTGCTTACTAGCTAGCTAGCGTGTCTAGTCCTCTCTATACGTATGTATAGTACGTAGCATCGACCAAGCACGGATATAAGAGAGGACACTTCTCTCTATTAATTATAGCTAGCTAACACAATATATGAAACACCTAAATTAACCCCCCAAAACCCCCAAACCCCC
>NC_041392.1:40253174-40263228 GCF_002162155.2 Triticum dicoccoides
AAAAACCCCAACCACAGAAATGCTGACGCGTGGATGCCTATTGGTCCCGGTTGGTGCCACCAACCGGGACCAAAGGGTCTCCTGACTGGGCTCTGCGCACTGCCCACGTGGAGGGCCTTTAGTCCCGGTTCTGGATTGAACCGGGACTAAAGGGGGGAGGTATTAGTACTGACACTTTAGTCCCGGTTCCTGAACCGGGACTAAAGGCCCTTACGAACCGGGACTATAGGCCCTTTTTCTACCAGTGAATGCTGCATACTGAACACAAAAAAAGTCCGGAGTTCAAATAAGTTTAAAAAACATTGAAGTGGCCGTGTAACAGATGAGTTCTCGTCCGAAACCCTGATACTCCGAAAGAGTTTGTCCAGTTTGTACACGAAGGCGTCCAGTTTTTGCCGTGACCCTCTCTACTCTTTCGCGCATGTTATGCGGGTGATATGATAATACCATGCCAAGTTTCAACATTTTCAGGATTCATTTTGTAGTGATTTTCAATTTCACGGTCATTTAGCTCTCTAAACAATTAGGTAAATGACCGAAAAACAACAAATGATGTCAGAACATATTGGAAATTGATGACATCATTTTGAATGCTGCATACTGAACACAAAAGAAGTCCAGAGTTCAAATAAGTTATTAAAAATAAAAAAGAGGTGCAATGCTGGTTAATTTGCTTCAAGCCACTCGGAATAGTGTAGACTGCACTGCACATAGCTCAGTGCAATCTATGCTATTCCGCAAGGCTTGAAGCTAATCAACATGCAGGTGAGCATTGCAACTCTTCGTCATTGTCTGTGCACTCACGGCTTATAAACCGCTCATACTGCCTCTCTCTTGGCGAGGTGGGACTAAAAATCAGCTTACAAAGAAACTCTAGTACCGGTTCATGTCATGAACCGGTACTAAAGGTCTTCGTGGGGTCCCAGCCTGACCATAGCCTGACACAACCTCATTAGTACCGGTTCATGGCATGAACCGGTACTAAAGGTTGCCCATGAAACGGTACTAATGATGCCCGCCCGGCTAGCCGTTGGAACCGGCACTAATGGTCACATTAGTGCCGGCTCAAATTCAAACCGGGACTAATGTGCTTCACATTTGATCCTTTTTCTACTAGTGATAATATGTCGGTATAATCGAAAATCCTTTTTGGAGGCTGAGCTCATGGAAGCCAGTTTTTGAAAAAAAATCAAATTCCATATTTTTTACATTTAAAAAATTTCTGAAGAAAATAAAGATATACATGGAGTCATAATGCACAAGTGTGTAAATTTTCAGGACGAAATACGTTGAAATGACGGTTGTGCAAAATAGACAAATCTCGAGCTTTTTAATACATGATACTATTCATCCTCGTAGGCCATGAATCTGTCTTTTTGTACAATCATTTCAAGCTATTTCATCCCGACATTTTACACACATACACATAACATCCTTATTTACTTGTACAATTTTTTCAGATATTTTTTAAACTGAAAAGTTTGAATTTTTAATTTTTCAAAAAAATCAGCATGCATTGTCGCTGAGAACCAAAACGCCTCTCTCCTGGTACAATGCAATTTAAGAAAACCACCCAAAAATAAGGATTTGATATGCATGTGTATCTCTGATGATGAGAAGCAATCAGTACTTCTCATGTTCTTTGCTCAAAAAATTCATAATGAGCCAAACATGGGCTCGAATCCAGACTGCCTGGGTCCAGACTGCTAGTATGTTATCTCAATTTTATGGGCTCTGAGTTATGATGGCTGGCATTGTGAATTTGTGATCATGATGAGTTACTTCATAAATTTTTTCCGCAAGCCTTGTGGTTTCATCAGCAAGGGCATCCCCCAGCTTGCACTAAAAGAAACAAAGTGTGTGTTTTGCTACTGCATAATAAAAACAAAAACAAGACAAGAACAGCAATCCATGGCTTTTCACATCTCTGAGATATAAACAGAGTAACATGTATTTTCATCTCTGGCGCAAAAGGAGGCTAATGGAACATGTTTTTGTCATCTCCAGTGCACAAGGAGGCTAGTCACGGTTAAGTTGGTAAATGCACATAACATTTTGGTACCGATATTTTTTTTTGCAAGAAACTTCCAATTTATCCATCTTCAATCATGGCAGTACAAAAAAAAAACAGAGGTAATAAAAATTACAACTATGCCCCTCCATCATCGGAGTCGGGCAAACTTGTTGTAGTAGACAGCCGGAAAGTCGTCGTGCTAAGGCTCCATAGGACCAGTGCACCATAGTAGCAGCCATCGCCGATGAAGAAAGTCGTAGATCAGGAGAACCAAACATGTAAACAATTAAACGAAGACGAACGAAGAACGGATCCAAATAGATTCACTGAAGACCAACACCTACCGAATCCCATAAGATCCGACGGAGACAAACCTCCGCACGCCCTTCGACGATGCTAGGCGCACCATCGGAACAGGGGTAATCATGTTGGAACTTCAATGGTAGAATCACAAATCGTAGAATCTTAACTATCATAATCGTAAAAACTTAGGTTACACAAATAAAAATCGTAGAATCAGAGTGATTGGTTAGGATCTTAAAGTCGTAGAATCATGCAACATAATGGTGAGTATATAACTCTTTTTAAATATAGAGCTTGCACAAATTGCTCGTCGCAGTTCCTCTCAAGTGCATATAATCCTCCTCTGTTTTGCAACGTTGCTGCTCCAAAAGCTTGATGACCCCAATCCTCCCGGAGATTATATAGAAGTATAGTATACCGTTTAAAGCGTGATCTTCCTTAATGACCCCAATCGACGACAGACAGGGACATGTTCTCCGATCGATCATTCAAGTACGTGTAAAAAAGGGTAATCAGAGCACACTTGCTGCATACTACCGACAGATCTTCCACGGACCTACGATCCCCTGACATTGAATTTAAAAGTGTGCTACTTGCCAGCTTGATGATGCCCTTTCTTCATGAAACAAGTTTACAACATTGCAAGTTGAAAGTGAGGCAGGAGATGGAAAGAGAGGGTGAGGGCGATAGCGGGGCGAGCCCGCCGCCGTCGTCTCCGCCACCACCAGAACCACCGCCGCCGCCGGTGTGGGAGGCCGCACAGGCGCAACCCGATCCACCGCAGCTGGTGCTGGCACCGCCATCGCCTGGTCCGGCTCAGGGGGGGCCGGCTGAATCAGGTTCTGATGCGGATCTGGATCAAGATGATCCTCATTTGCATCCAGCGAGATGAAAAGTTCAGTTTGACGATGGCCAGAAGATCGGATCAGGGACGGACGGATTCATCTACTATCATGCGGCCTCAAGATGGATGACGATCCGAGATCGAGATCATGACATTCTCGCGAGCTGCTATTTGGATGTGGATGAACGGATCCACGCAGGTGCATGTTTTACTATTGATTATTTTCAAATTACCGTTCGTGATTGTGTGCAGGAGAGTTTGCTCGAGGAGGAGCCGATTGAATGTGTTGATCTCACGTCGGACTCCGAGAGTATAGTACCTAAGCCGAACGATTTTTTATTGAAAAGGACTACCTGACCAACGAAATTGCTAGAAAAGACCCCTTTTGAATAAAATTGACAGAAAAGACCCCTTGACCATGGCGGCAGGCGTGGCAGCCAACACGTGGTGCCTGCCGCCACATGCGAAGGCGGCAGCCCCTGCCGCCACAGGCCCAGGCGGCTGGTTGCCAACCACAGGATTCAGCAAACGCGGCCAGGCAGCTGGTTGCCCACCACAGGATTCAGCAAACGCGGCCGGCATGCGACAGAACGGAAGCTGGGCAGCTGGGCCCTGCCGCCTCCTGGTGTGGTGGCACCACTGCTCCTTTGGTCCTCCACGCGAGATGCATTCCTGTGCACGCTGCGCCTGCATGCAAGGGAGAGAGAGCTACTCCCTCCATTCCATAATGTAGTGCTTCCTTTATCCCCGTGCTTCAACTTTGACCGTAAATTTAACTATCAAGACCGATTGCGGCGGGAGCAAAAATTATATCAGTGAATTCGTATTCGAAAAAAGTTTTCAATTATATAATTTTTTCTTCCGCCGCAGTTGGTCTTATTGGTTAAATTTATGGTCAAACTTGAACCTTGGAAAGAGCGGGCACATTATATTTTGGAATGGAGGGAGTTGTAAAAAACTAATAATGAGCTGCATGCATGCAAGAGACAAGAAAGAGAGTAATAAAGGGAGAGAAAGAGTACTTCGCTGCATGCACGTATTCGAGGGAACCCCACGCATGCAGTAGTACTGCCGCCTGGCAGCAGGGCCTCCCCAGCACTCCGTTCTGTCGCGCGTCAGCTATGTTCGCCGAATGCTGTGGCTGGCCACCTGCCGCCCGGGCCAGTGGCGGCAGGGGCTGCCGCCTCCGCGCGAGGCGGCAGGCGCCACGTGTTGGCTGCCACGCTTGCCGCCACGATCAAGCTGGTTTGTTTTGTCAATGTGATTCAGGGATAGTCTTTTTTGTCAATTACGTTTGACAGGTGGTCTTTTTAGACAAAAAATCAAGCCGGGTGCTCGCGGACAATGAAGACGAAGACGAACAAGATGAGGGTGGGCGCGTCTTGGGACATCGTTATCCATGCATCAGTATGAAGCGGGCTTGGTGCTCGATCCGGCCAAGAGGCTCCAGGACAAGAAGGTTTTGCATCAAAGATCGAAGGAACTCGGTAAACCCTCGTCGATGAAGATCAAGCCATGGAAAGGACCTCTACCCAAGGTAAATTTGGCGCCTCACACTTTGTCAAATTATCTCTCCTCGGAGGGATGGACGAGGGTTACGCGGAAGAAAAAGCAACGAGGTCCGGCAGTAGTTCAACCACCGCCGACGGCCGCCGATCTGAGGGCGATTCGGGCGGCGCGGTCGGTGCATTTGAATCTACTGCTTGGTATTGATGGGCCTGAGCATGTTTCGGCCGAGTATTACCTGAATCGGGCTGGGTATGAGGCCCAGAGCACGGCCCGGATGATGTCGGTGGATCCTGGGCCCATTGGGCTGCATGAGGAGCTGTCGGGAGGCGTGTTGCATGTAGGATTGTTATCGCAGGGACGTAGAGTTGCTCGTCGTGGATTCCCTTCTGCATCGCAGGGGCGCGCCGTCAGAATTCCACCATTGCGCCGCTCCCAGTTCGCGGGCATGGCAGGGCAAGGGCAAGGACAGCCGCCACCGCACAAGGCCGCTCCGCCCCCCCCAACAGAAGCAACCGCCCCCGCCCAACCGGTCTGCTCCTCCAGGTCCTAACCCTAGGGAGCCGCCTCAGGCTAACCCTAGGCCAGCTCTGCCGCCACAAAAGACTGGACAACAGCCGCAGCTCACAACGGCACGGGCTCATCCAACGGGACAGGCGCCGCGTCCGACGGGGACCGCGCCGGGGGCCGGACCTGTTGCCGCTGCTGGTCGCGGAGTGGATGGAGATCGCCGCCCGGCTGAAGGTGTTGCGAGGGGACGGGCCACGGATACCTCGGCGCAGGTCACGCGTGCGCCCCCTCGAGGCCGGTGGGGCGATGATGGATTCAACGCCTACAGTGATGGACAACACCGAGGATCGTCTTTGACCGGGGGCGGGCGTGGATACGCGTGGCAAAGTGACGGCTCCGAGGTGAGGCCGTTTTTCACGCCGCCGGGAAATATTATGGAAGGGGCGTCTAGGCCAGACTATCGTTCCCCAGGCGGCTACCGGGGCTATCATGGTGGTCGGGGCGGGGTGAGGCGTCCGTCTCACTACAGACATCGTCCCCCTCCTCCACCGGCACTGGCTACGACCGTCACGGCGGAAGATGAGGTGCATGATGCGGGCAAGTCGTCGGAATCTATGAACGAGCAGTCTGCTGCGGTATCAGGTGAGGCCATGGCTGTGGTTACTGCACTGGCTTCTACCAAGGTCCCATTGCCCTCGCAGGATGGGGCCAAGAGTCGGGAGCCTGGTTCTGAAGGACTTTCGGATAAGGATGGTGAGCGGGCTGCTAAATGGGCGCGCAGGAAAGAAAAGATGATTTGTTACCGTTGCGGTGAGCAAGGGCATTTTATTGCTGAGTGTACCACGGAGTTGTGTGGCACATGTGCAAAACCTGCTCATGATTCGGGGGTGTGTCCTGTGTTGATGCTTCCCCTACCGACGGTGACCATGTATGGCGTGTGTTGCAAGGAATTGATGTTCTTTGAGTCACCCGCGCCGCCGTAATCCCGGACTCACCACGCAACTTGACTACAGGGCTGGTCAAGGTAACGAAGGGATACTTATCTAAGGCACGAGTTATGCAGCGCCTGAACGAGCTTGCTCCCGGGGATTCTCGTTGGGAGCTTATTCGACTGGATGATAATCTATACAAGGTGGATTTCCCGTCAGTGGAAGAGCCGAAGAAATTGCTTAAGTTTGGTATAGCTCGTGTGCCGGGTACCGATTGTATTCTTGAATTTGATGCTTGGAAGCAAACAGAACCCAAAGGCACACCAATGTCTCAAGTCTGGGTGCATTTTTTGGGGGCGCCCTCCAAGCCTCTCGGTGATGCTAGGGTGGTCTGCAGTCTTGGATCTTTGATCGGAAAAACCGAGCAAGTGGATATGCCGTTTACTCGGACTCATGGTGTGGCCAGGTTACTTGTCAGTGTTCGATCGATTGAGCATATTCCTGATGTGGTTCCGTGGACGCATGGAGGAATGATTTACAACTTAGATATTGAATTAGAAGACGCTGAGATGTTTCAGGAAGCAGTACTAGGTGGAGGTGATGTGGACATGTCCGATAAAGATGATGATACTGGTAATCAAGTAAGGGTTCAGATATGGCCGCAAGTCGACCCGTTCCGCAGGTGACGGAAAGGGGCTCAATGCCGGTACGTACACACCAGTTCAGACTCTGAGGTTTGGGTCCTTTGGGACGCCGAACTCCGCACCGCCTCGACTGTGGAGTGACCGTGTCGATAGTGATGAGCCTGCTGAGCACGTTTTGCCACCCATTCCGACAGAGCTTCGTATCTTTTCGCCATAGTGTGGACCGGCCTTGCCAGGAGTGGCGCGTGTCTCGACTCCGACGTGCATGACAACGGCTAGGCAGGAACACATGGCGGCGTCACTACCGGTGATGGATCAGCAGGTGGACGACAGTGCGTCGGGGGCCCGTGCTTGCTTGACTCCGACGCAGGTTGATGACGAGTCGTCCCGCGCACATGGACTTGTGGCACAGGCGTGTCCCGAGTCCCAGTTTGCGCCCGCATATCACAGGGGGGTGCCTGAGGGGTCTTCGCCGTTGGCAGTTCCAGGGCAGGTGGCTCTGGACTCCGCAGTGGGATCACCTCGGGTGCGATCTTCACCAGCCCCGTCAGGTGGGCGCTGGCCGATCTTGGGTCTTGCAGGGGGGAGGGGGTCCTGGAGGCGCCAGGTCACCGACTCCCCACTCCCGTGGTAACGGCACGACAGACGGCCCTGCAGAGGCGATGCAGGGCTCGCGATCCACCGAGGAGGTCTTGCAGGGCTCGCGGTCCACCGAGGAGGTGATCGCGTTCGGCGGCCACCCGGACCCGACACTTTCTGGCAGGCGTGTCAGTGCTAGGGTCCAGGGTCAACCGGATGCCGATGACTTTCAGCTTGGGCGCGCGATGAGAGCCGCCAAGCTTAGGGACGTCGAGGCCCAGTCAGGTATGTCGGTTAATAAGCATTGCTCTATTTTGCACTTTTCTGAACATGAGATTATGAGTAGAGCACATGACATAGGAATCTCGCTATGGGCAAATGGGGTCGAAATTGTTAATTCAGTTAATGACATCTTAGACCTAGAGGCTGAAAGAGCCTCTGAGTTGATTCGTCAGTTAGCGGCGGTTAAACCTATGTCTGATGCCGAGATTCATAGCTTGAGTGTCCCCACACTGGTGAATTTTTGTGATGAGATGATGCCTGCATCGGAGGTCGATGAGGAGGCAGGAGAGGTAGATACTACGCTGCCAAGCGAGGCATTTACGAATGTGTGTGTGTGTGTGTGTGGGGGGGGGTCACCGGAAGTAATGGCTCCTGATGCGGACATGCCGGGATTGAATAAACCTAAACGACCCTGGAAGAGGAAGGTCTATCCAGCGCCGGCGGTCCGTAGGAGTGCGAGAGTGAAACTCAAGAAAAAAATTCATGATGATTTATGAAAGGGATCTTTTGGAATAGCAGAGGTCTGACAGACTTGGGTAAGCAACGGTTCCTTGCAGAAACAACTTACAGAGGGAGTGGCCTTTGATTGGCACTGCCTTCCGCCAAGAGGGAGATCCGGTGGGATCCTCTTGGGAGTGAAATGTGAAACCCTTGAGGTTATAAATGTAGTAAGAGGAGAATATACGGTGAAGTCCAGGGTTAGGTCCAAATTGGATGGGTTCCATTGGGCCTTAGTGGCAGTATATGGGGCCGCTCAACCAGAGTTTAAGCCGGAGTTCTTAGCAGATCTGGTACGGATTTGTGGAGATGAAAGATTGCCAATTCTGGCAGGAGGTGATTTTAATATCATTAGGAGGAAGGAAGAAAAGAACAATGATCATTTTGATGGACGGTGGTCTTTTATGTTCAGTATGATCATTGAGAGTCTTAACCATAGGGAGATTGAACTCTCAGGAAGACAATTTACCTGGGAAAATTCTCTTCCTACTCCTACGTACGAGAAGCTCGATAGGGTTCTGGCGAGTGTGGAATGGGAACAGAAGTACCCCTTAGTGTCGGTGCACACGATGCAACGGGCGATCACAGACCACACGCCCATGTTAGTTGATTCAGGGAGCGCCACGCATATTGGTAATAAAAATATTTTCTCGTTTGAATTAAGTTGGTTCGAAAAAGCAAATTTTATCGAGATGGTGGCAAGAGAGTGGGCTAAACCAGTGCATGGCACATCTAGCATGGAACGCTGGCAGAACAAAATCAGACACCTAAGACAATTCCTGAGGGGTTGGGCTAAAAATGAGAGTGGGATCTATAAAAAAAGAGAAGGAGAGGCTGCTCCAGTTAATTCAGACGCTAGATATACGGGCGGAAACGAATTTGCTGGACCCGACTGAGCAAGCTTGCAAGTCGGAAGCCGAGGCCAAATTACGTTCGGTACTTAGAGAAGAAGAGATGAAGTGGGCATTGCGTGCCAAAGTTCTTAAGGTGGTAAAAGGGGATGACAATACACAATTTTTTGATATGATTGCGAAAGGCAAGCATAGGAGAAAAAAATCATTCAGCTAGAACAGGATGAGGCAACGGTTGTTGGACATGAGAATTTGAAGCTGTATATCTCAACTATTACAAGCAGTTGTTTGGTCCTCCGAAAGATAACACCGTGACTCTGGATGAGAGTGTATGGGCTGATATCCCTCAGTTGCAGTCAGAGGAGAATGAGATCATGTCTGCTTCTTTTACTGAGAAGGAGGTGTTCAAGGCGATAGATCAAATGAAACCAAACAAGGCACTGGGACCAGACGGGTTCCCGGCAGAATTTTATAAGAAATGTTGGCATATTGTGAAATATGATCTTATGCCTATGTTTCATGATCTTTTTAATGGCCATCTTCAATTGTTCCATTTGAATTTTGGCACGATCACTCTTCTACCTAAAAAGGAGGAGGCTATCCACATCGAACAATTCAGACCCATATGCTTATTGAATGTCAGTTTCAAAATCTTTACAAAAGTGGCCACCAACCAGCTGACAAAGGCGGCACACTCGATGGTGCAACCAAGTCAAACTGCCTTTATGCCTGGAAGACACATACTAGAAGGGGTAGTTGTCTTACATGAAATCCACTCAAAGAAACTCGATGGAGTGATACTCAAAGTGGATTTTGAGAGGGCGTACGATAAGGTCAAGTGGCCTTTTTTACAGCAAGCTATGTGCATGAAAGGTTTCAATGAGTCCTGGACGAATCAGGTGGATTCTTTTGTCCAGAAAGGCAGTGTTGGAATAAAGGTTAATGATGATATTGGCCATTATTTTCAAATGCATAAGGGCCCGAGGCAGGGTGACCCAATGTCCCCAATACTGTTTAATATTGTGGCAGACATGTTGACAGTACTCATAGGCCGGGCCAAGGAAAATGGGCTGATTGGTGGATTAGTCCCCCAT
>NC_041392.1:40263445-40271827 GCF_002162155.2 Triticum dicoccoides
GGGGGGTATCCATCTTACAATATGCAGATGACACTATATTATTTATGGAACATGACCTTGCTCAAGCTCGTAACATGAAACTCATCCTATGTCTTTTCGAGCAATTATCGGGGCTGAAGATCAATTTCCACAAAAGTGAGCTTTTCTGTTTTGGAAGGGCCAAAGAGGACCAAGAAGAATACAAGCAACTATTCGGTTGTGAACTGGGATCGCTACCCTTTATTTACCTTGGCATTCCAATACATCATAGGAAATTGACTAATAAAGAATGGAAATGTATCGAGGATCGATCCGAGAAGAAACTTAGCTGCTGGAAGCGTAAGCTTATGTCATATGGAGGACGGTTAGTATTAATTATTCGGTACTCACGAGCATGCCGATGTTCCTCTTGTCTTTTTTCGAAGTACCCAAAGTGGTACACAAGAGATTAGACTTCTATCGATCTCGATTCTTTTGGCAATCAGACGAGGTTAAGACAAAATATCGCCTGGCAAGATGGGATATTATTTGTCGACCGAAGGACCGGGGGGTCTTGGGATTGAAAACCTCGAGGTGAAAAATAAATGCTTGTTGAGTAAGTGGTTATACCGACTATCGCTGCATTCTGAAGGAATGTGGGCCCAGATTCTACGCAACAAGTATTTACACTCCAAAACTCTAGCCTAGGTTACTGTCAGACCTAATGATTCACCCTTTTGGAAGGGACTCATGCGAGTGAAGGATACTTTCTTTCATAGGGTGCAGTTTAGTGTTGGAGACGGCTCAACAATAAGGTTTTGGGAGGATACATGGTTAGGTGATAGGCCGCTAGCTCTCCAGTATCCGTCTCTGTATCATATTTCTCAACGTAAGGAAGAGTACGTGGCAACGGTGTTGCAGACAGTATCCTTGAATATCCAGTTCAGGAGATCTCTAGTTGGGGAACGCTGGAACTCTTGGCTGCACTTAGTGAGGCGGCTAATGGAGGTACACCTCTTCGATGAGGAGGATTCTTTTAGATGGAAGCTCACGAATAATGGTTTGTTCACAGTCAAGTCTATGTACTTATATCTCCGCAACTCTGGCCCAATCCCGCGATCCCTCCATATTTGGCGAGTTAAAGTACCCTTACGAATTAAGATATTTATGTGGTTTGTCCACAAACAAGTGATCCTAACCAAGGATAACTTACTCAGGCGGAGATAGGTAGGTAGCTCGAGGTGTTGCTATTGTGATCAGGATGAAACAATACAACACCTTTTTCTTGATTGCCCGCTTGCGAAGTTACTTTGAAGATCGGTGCATGTAGCCTTTAATATTTCACCTCCTAATAGCACAGAGATGATGTTTGGGATGTGGCTTGATGGAGTGAATGTACATCTCGCATGTAATATTCGGATTAGAATGTGTGCACTTATTTGGGCTATATGGAACTGTAGGAATGATATAATTTTTAACGGAAAACCTATGACTAATTTCTTGCAGCTTATATTCCGGGCTACGGCATGGATCCGTACTTGGTCATTACTCACTCCTACGGCCTCCAGGGAGCAGCTGGCTACTGGGTGCAACCGATGAGAGATGACAGCTCAGGTTTTCTTCAACCGGTTTGGATGGCGATCACTGCATAGGATGGGTCCTTAGTGGATCCTAGTTAAGCCGGATGTGGCTTTGATACTTGTATTTTTATTTTTACTGCGCTTTGTGAGCAGTACTTTGCACTCCAGACTTTGTTCTATCGGATTTTTAATAAAGTGGCTGCATGCATTTTTCTGATGCAGAGGCCGGGGATAACCTCTTTTTCAAAAAAAAAAAAAAACTTGCCAGCTTGGTTGCTCCCAGTACATGGCTCACCGTCGACAGCCCTGACAGCGCTGCCCGGGATGGGCCGTCTGCGGTGGCAGGTTGACAGGGTGAACCGGCGCGGCCCGTCCATCGGGCTCGTCATGTCGTACGTCACAGAGAACACCGTGCTCCAGGCCTCCGGTTACTTCAGGCCCTGGCTTGTCCAGCCCTTCCTTGACCTCTACGGTGAGTCTCTCGTCCCGTCTCGGCCTCCCGTTTCTGATCCAAATTGCTTGCCTGTAGATTGGGCAGATGAAAGAACGGGTGAGTTAGCCATCCCAAGTAGACTTCATCCAAGAGCTAGCACTAGCAGTTAGTAGAGTACTGAACTGCCTCTAACTGAGCCCTGAGCCCTGCCACCAACACAGGACACAAGGGGCACCTAGTAGAGCTGATAATATGGCAGTGTTTCAGCAGTTTAAGGATGAAGAACACAAATGTTTCCTATTCCCACAGTCCTTTGATGCAAATCCGTATTTATTTTTCTTTGGTATATAGTGTCAAGAATACAGTCTCACCTCATATCTTTTTTCAGGACGGAGGTTTCACATTGGCAGTATTCGAGGCGTGAATGTGATATACGCATTGACAGAACAACGCACGGTGCTAAAGCCTGAACTTCTGCATTTTACATTTTTACCAGAAAAGACCATAACTACTGCTAAATGGACGAGCTCCTTTTTGATTTATCACTGTTTCTTTGTTCTTCCAGTTGAATGCAGCTGTCACTGTACAAACTCTCCTTGACGTCTTTAGTGTCTCTGGTATTGTCCATTATGGCGTAGCAGGAAGTTGTAATGATTCAGTCTCATTTCAAGATGTCAGTGACCCCAAGTTAGTTGCTTAAACAGGCGCTTGAACATGGAAGGTACTCTCCTGCTGCAATTAGCGTCGCTCCCCAAATTTCATGACGAGTGCAAATATAGAACAAAGCAACTGGAATGCCATCTTCTAATCCAGTATTCTTGGAAGAACACAAAATTAACTGCAATGGGTGAAAAATGTCAGTTCATCACAGCATTTCTATCCGATCCCTTAAAACCGGTTAGAGGACTAAAAATTTGGTTTTACTCCTCTAACCGGGAGCTGCGCCTTGTCATGGATTGACCGGGAACCAGCCCACACAACTCCGGCAACGCCTCCATGCCACATGCAGCTTTCGCCTCCGCCTCTAGCCACACGATTCTCTCCCATCAGCGGTTCGCCAGCGAAGACACGCCCAAACTTCGCCCGGGGTCGACGCTGGCCCTGCGGCTCGTCTGCTAGCTGTTGCCGGTCGTATAGTGCGACGACTGTCCGCGGCAGGTGGTGCGCCGAGTTTCAACCACGCGGCAACATCCTGGACGTGTGTTCTTCAAGTGCAAAAATGATGGTGTATGTGCCTCTTTTGATTTGGTTGTTCACCGGATTCAGCGCAATTTCGGTAGCTCATTGTTTGCTTAATTTTGTGTGTAGGATGGATGCAAGTTTCGATATCGCAAAGAAGAATATATTGATCTATTCATAGCACGAAAATTGATGGATGTTCGTGCACTTGTTCCTAGAACAGAGACTAGAAATGAGACAATTGATGAGATTACTAGATGCAAAGAATTGTCTACTTTAGAATCGAAAGAAAAGAAAGTGTGCAAGCTCGAGAAGCCGCATATCAACAATGAAGACATAGAGAAGATATTAATCCAACTAGTGGGAGCAGTTACGAAAATTGGATATCTTTTAAAATGTCGAATTGTGGTTCTTGTTTTTTTGGTCTTGCTCTCGTAGCGAACAATTGTTGAATTATGTACTCCAATGTATCAAAACATCGATGAATCAAATAAAGAAGCAAAGAAATGTGTTTCGGTGGCGGAAAATGAAATGCAAATGAAGAATAATAATTTTACTCTGTTATATGTAGGGGATCAGCTAGGTCCTGTGAAATGTTAGTGGAGTAAATGAACTATTTTAGACTTCGGGGGGCTACATGAACCAACGACTTTGTTGAGGGGAGTAAAATGGACTTTTTCCGCCGGATACTCCGCTATTTTTAAGATCGGTTAGAATTGCCCTAATTAGTTCTAAGTAAGCGAAATCAAACCATATATTTTTTGCCCTAAGTTAGTCTGACATGCACACCCAGTTTTGACTAATCCTGCCCACAAGGCACGACTAATACGTTCAAACATATATATAATTTTTGATCGTCAAATACAATTATGTTCTCTTTTTATATAATTTTTTATAAAAATTTATATTATTTTTCTATAATAACTTATTAATTTAGTGCCCAATGCCAATTTCTATTTCCTACTTGTTTTTTCTGTTCCGTGGGAATTCTATATCTATGGAGGTCAAAATATGTTGCCGGTTTAACACGTTTATTTTGCCAACAAGAAACAGCAGAAGCCCCCCTATTTATTGCCCTGACCTGATTTCAACTCCAAAAATATCTATAAATACCGGGATTATTTATCGTACCTTCAGAACAATTGTATCGTCGCCTCAAGCCTCTATTGTGATGATATCCCAGCCGGAGCACTGTTCCGGAGTTTTGCCGGACTATGAAGGGAGGCCTCTTCATCAACCTTGCTGCCTCTATGACCATGTGTGAGTAGCTCCTTTAGTACCAACGACTCCATAGTTGTAGCTAGATTTTGGGACAAAGGGAATATATTAATATCGTGAAGATACAAATTATACCCTGCCTCCACACCAACAAAATGCCAAGTGGACATTGAGGATGCACACAACCTTCTAAACAAAGAACAAGGAATAAATAAAAATCCCTGCCACAATGGCTAATCACTTACAATAGTAGCACAAAAACCACCATAGAATCAAATATGAGGTTCTCCAAAAGCAACGCCTCCAACAAGGGAGCCATGCATAAGCACCATCGTCATCCGATCAACCGAACTTGGGCTAGATGCCTCTCTCTCTCTCTCTCTCCCGTTTTGGATCTTCAATATTATGTTCCCTTCTTCCTTGTATGATTGGGATCAATCTGCTATAATTTTGTGGTATATTTGCTGGGAATGTTCATTGAATCATATTGAATCTGTTGAAGTTTCTTTGTTGTGTAAGTAAATAGCTATGTATGCTTTGTGATCTATTTGTCTTCTCCGGCCAAGATTGATGAGTAGTTCTTCAGAGGGAGTGGTGCATTGTAGTGGGTTCAATCTTTTGGTGGTCTAATTCAGTTACAATAAGAACGAAGACATGTATTGTATTATTGCCAGTAAGGATAAAAGAACGGTGTTTAATCTTATTTCTAGATTTCCTTATGTCTACATTATGTCATCTTGCTTATTGCGTTACTATGTTTCTTGTAAACTTAATACTTTGAGATGCATTCGCGATAGTGATAGTCGCCAAGTGCCAAGAATCATCGTAGCATGCGCGATAGTGATAATCCGCAACTCTATGTACACCAAGCGTTTGATTTCATCTAGGAACGAGAAATAAAACTACGTTGTGGGTATAAAGAGGATAGCTTTGCATGATATCGGAGAGCTAAAATATAAAAATAGGTGCTACCTAAATAAAGTTAGAATATAATATAATATATTACAAATAGTGAGTGTGGAATATTGATGGATCGGTGTGCGGAATTATCCTAGACAATTGTTAACAAGATCGGTAATAATTATTGCAATTTTATATGATGGAGAGGCATGAGCTAACATGTTTTCCGTACTTGGATCATATGAACTTATAATTGGACCTCTAGCAAGCATCCCGAACTACTATAAATCATTAAGGTAAACCCAACCATAGCATTAAGTATCAAGTCCCCTTTACTCCCATACGAAACAACCCCTTACTCAGGTGTAAGCTTCTGTCACTCTAGCCACATACTATAAGCAAATCATGAATGCATTGCAACACCCTACAGCGGGAATCCTCCATGTGTACACGGCATGGAAGGCACCAAAGGACAGCACCAAAATAAAACATACAACTCAAACCAATGAAAATCATCAATCAACCCAAAAGACAAAATAAATCTACTTAAACATCATAGGATGGCAACACATCATTGGATAATAATATGTGGCATAAAGCACCATGTTCAAGTAGGGGATTATAGTTTTGTGCGGGAGAGTGAGCCGCTGAAAAAAGATGAGGGAGGTGATGCGGATCGTGATATTGATGAAGATGATCTATGCGGCGATGGTTCCACTGGTGGCACTCCGGCGCCACCGAGAGATAGGTGAAGAGAGGTTCTCCCTCTGTCCCTAGATGGCGAGAGGTTCCCATGGCCTCCCCCCTAGACGGGGAGAGGTTCTCCCTCTGTCCCTTGGCCTCCTTGAATCTCTGTTTTCTTCTATTTTCTGAGACCCTGTTTCTAACGGAAACCTTTTCTTAAATTCCCAGAGATCCATAACTCCGATGGAGCTGAAATTTTGAGGGAATTTTTATCCGAAAATTATCTTTCTTACGGCAAAAGAAGGGCATGAATTGACCTGCGAGGTGCCCAAAAGACACCTGGGCACGACCAGGGGGATAGGTCGTGCCCATGTGGCTTGTAGGGCCCTCTAGCACCGCCTTGTGTTGATTCTTCCTGTCAAAATCACATATATTTCATAAAAAATCTCCGTGAATTTTTATTGCGTTTGGACTTTGGTATGGTTTCTCTGCGAAACAAAAAACATGCAAAAAAGGAGCACTGGGCACTAGATTAATAAGTTAGTCCATAAAAATAATGTAAAAGTGCACCAAAACCATAAGAAATTATAATAAACATGACATGAATACTTCATAAATCATAGATACGTTGGAGACGTATAAAAATAGTGATCTTGGGATGGAGGAATAGTAGAAAATGCTTTTGAATTAATGGTATACTTACCATGGATGTAATGACTATATGAGATTTATTCCCTGGATGATTATAATCATAAAGATTTCTATTCTTGTCAATTTCACAACAATAATATGTTACCATGTCATTTTCCTTCTTTCGAGACAGATACCTCTAGTGAACCTAAGGCCCCTAGGTCCATTCATCATTAATACTTTCATCTACACAAAATGCTTTTTTATTTTCCTTTATTATTTGTCGTTCTACTATACAACTACCTAACTATCTATTTACTTTTAACCATGTAACTAGCAAGACAAGGGGCTTGACAACTCACTTGCATTATTGGGTCCAAGCATTTTATTTTGTCTATATGCATGTGATTTTTATCTTGTTAGTTTGAACCTCCCACCGGTTCGATGAAACCTTGATTCTCTATTGAGATAAATACTTTGCTTCTATGCTACATCACCCTTCCTTTCTAGGGAAATCCAACAACTCCTATGGTAGAAGCAACTACCCAGTTATGGGCTGCCATACAACCCTACTCTTCCACGGGATGATCCTTTGATAAATTAAGTGTCCTAGTGAAGGAAATATGCCCTAGAGGCAATAATAAAGTTATTATTTATTTCCTTATTTCATGATAAATATTTATTATTCATGCTATAATTGTATTAACCGGAAACATAATACATGTGTGAATACATAGACAAACAGAGTGTCACTAGTATGCCTCTACTTGACTAGCTCGTTAATCAAAGATGGTTATGTTTCCTAACCATGGACAAAGAGTAGTTATTTGATTAACGGGATCACTTCATTAGGTGAATGATCTGATTGACATGACCCATTCCATTAGCTTAGCACCCGATCGTTTAGTATGTTGCTATTGCTTTCTTCATGTCTTATACAAGTTCCTATGACTATGAGATTATGCAACTCCCGTTTGCCGGAGGAACACTTTGTGTGCTACCAAACATCACAACGTAACTGGGTGATTATAAAGGTGCTCTACAGGTGTCTCCAAAGGTACATGTTGGGTTGGCGTATTTCGAGATTAGAATTTGTCACTCCGATTGTCGGAGAGGTATCTCTGGGCCCTCTCGGTAATGCACATCACATAAGCCTTGCAAGCATTGCAACTAATGAGTTAGTTGCGAGATGATGTATTACGGAACGAGTAAAGAGACTTGCCGGTAACGAGATTGAACTAGGTATTGAGATACCGACGATCGAATCTCGGGCAAGTAACATACCAATGACAAAGGGAACAACGTATGTTGTTATGCGGTCTGACCGATAAAGATCTTCGTAGAATATGTGGGAGCCAATATGAGCATCCAGGTTCCGCTATTGGTTATTGACCGGAGATGTGTCTCGGTCATGTCTACATTGTTCTCAAACCCGTAGGGTCCGCACGCTTAAGGTTTCAATGATAGTTATATTATGAGTTTATGAGTTTTGATGTACCGAAGGTTGTTCGGAGTCCCGAATGTGATCATGGACATGACGAGGAGTCTCGAAATGGTCGATACATAAAGATTGATATATTGGAAGCCTATGTTTGGATATCGGAAGTGTTCCCGGTGAAATCGGGATTTTACCGGAGTACCGGGAGGTTACCAGAACCCCCCGGGAGATATATGGGCCTTAGTGGGCCTTAGTGGAAAAGAAAAGAGGCAGCCAGAGATGGTCCGCGCGCCCCTCCCCTCCCTTAGTCCGAATAGGACAAGGAGAGGGGGCCGGCCCCCTTCCTCTTTCCCCCCCCTCCG
>NC_041392.1:40272138-40279060 GCF_002162155.2 Triticum dicoccoides
TCCTATTCCAACTAGGATTGGGGGGGGGGGGGGGAATCCTACTCCCGGAGGGAGTAGGACTCCTCCTGGCGCGCCTCTCCTAGGCCGGCCGCACCCCCCCTTGAGCCTTTATATACAGAGGCAGGGGCATCCCAGAGGAACACAAGTTGATCTACTTGATCATATTCTTAGCCGTGTGCGGCGCCCCCTACCACCATAGTCCTCGATAATATTGTAGCGGTGCTTAGGCGAAGCCCTGCGACAGTAGTACATCAAGATCATCACCACGCCGTCGTGCTGACGGAACTCTTCCCCGACACTTTGCTAGATCGGAGTCCGGGGATCGTCATCGAGCTGAACGTGTGCTAGAACTCGAACGTGCCGTAGTTTCGGTGCTTGATCGGTCGGGCCGTGGAGACGTACGACTACATCAACCAAATGCTTCTGTTGTCGATCTACAAGGGTACGTAGATCACACTCTCCCCTCTCGTTGCTATGCATCACCATGATCTTGCGTGTGCGTAGGAATTTTTTTGAAATTACTACGTTCCCCAACACCTAGAGGTCAAAACACTGGTAGAAAAAGGGCCTATAGTCCCGGTTCGTAAGGGCCTTTAGTCCCGGTTCCCGAACCGGGACTAAAGTGTCGGTACTAATGCCCCGACACTTTAGTCCCGGTTCAATCCAGAATCGGGACTGATGGGCCTCCACGTGGGCAGTGCGCAGATCCCAGGCAGGAGACCCTTTGGTCCCGGTTGGTGGCACCAACCGGGACCAATAGGCATCCACGCGTCAGCATTTCTGTGGCTAAGGTTTTTGTTTTTTTTAAGGGGGGGGGGTTTGGGGGTTTTGGGGGGTTAATTTAGGTGTTTCATATATTGTGTTAGCTAGCTATAATTAATAGAGAGAAGTGTCCTCTCTTACGTCCGTGCTTGGTCAACGCTACGTACTATACATACGTATAGAGAGGACTAGACACGCTAATTAGCTAGAAAGCAAACGAAGGAAACAGAAGATCGTCATGAACATATATGCATACAGAGAGAAGTGATATCGACCACCTCTCCTTCTCCGAGAGATTGGTCGAACAACAAGTTCTCGTATATCTATCCGACACTACCGGCTACATATATACAATAATTATCTCTTACAAATATAATCATACGGACTCATGGTCCACATAGTATTCTCCGTCTTCAGCGATCACTTGGTCAAGAAAGAATGCCGCCAATTCCTCTTGAATTGCTCGCATGCGAGCTGGTGCTAGGAGTTCATCCCGCTTCCGAAACATCTAATTTTAAGAAGGGGGTCAATACATATATATATATATATATATATATATGAATGAATGAAACTCAATACAAATGATGGTAATAAAATAAAATTGTGAATGTTGTTATTTACGTACTTCATATTGTTCGTCAGAGTACCCGCCCCGCTCAAAGGTCGTGTGGTGGATGGACTCGCAGACGTAGTATCCACAGAAATCATTCCCTTGTTCCTGCCACAGCCACTTTATAAGAAATAGAGGTCAATCAAACTGATAAGCAAGAATGCTAAATGGTATTGATGAAACTAGCGCTTGAATCACTAGGAGATGCGCGAAACATGCTACTATAGTACTTACTTTCGGGTGTCTAAATTCCAGCTCCTTCGGTAGTCCCAGAACTTTTCTGGTGAATTTTCTCCAAACCCTGCCGGACAAAGAAAACAATTACTTGATATCAGGAAATGAACAAAGTTGCTGATATGGTGGATAATGATCGATTTAGCTTACTTCTTGAGGATTTCAGTCATGTCCGCATACTCCTGGGGATCTTTTCGTTTAGAGTCCAAGACGGTTACTACTCCCTGCTCAAGCCTTATCTCTAGGAGAATATAGTGGAAACTGCACACGCATGCATAACTCATCAATTACATTACTATAACCTGGACTAATATATAAGGGAAACCGAATATGCACAAGACAGTAACACTCACTTGAAGTTGTAAGGAAAGAGTATTATATCTTTGTTTTCATTTTTTTAATGATCCTAGCAAGTTGGCCTCGGTATCTCCGGGACGATGTTCAACCTCAGTTGCATCTATGAGATATGTGTTAACGAACCCAATATCACCGATTTGTCTTTTCTTCAATTCGGCGATCTTCATTCTGCATAATATAGTGAGGATAATTATAAATACATGCAATGAAAGAGATGAGCTATATAGAGAGACTTAATGACACAAGTAGTAGTACTTAGAGACAGTAGCAGGTGATCGTTGTTTTATCGAGGGCCAATTGATTGAAAAACTGATAGAACTCCTCAAATGGAATAGGCAATAGTTCAATTCCAACGAGGTCATGCTCCGGTTTAACTCTCGCATACAAATTACTCCTCCCCCCAGACTCTCTGCAGATTTTCAAGTACCAATCATGTAATCTTCGCATCATCATTGTTAAAGATTTTTCATCTTTGATGAGAGGCTTCCCGTACTCGTATCTGTGTATCTGCACCTGCATGGGATCATAATGTACATCGTCAGGCAGGTAATCGTCAACATTGCCATAACCGGGCACCATCCTTGGATCGACGATGTCGCTAGGCACCTTGAGGGGGGGGGGCACGATTGCTTTGCTTGTTCGCTGAGCTGGGAAATTTGTTTCCCAGCTGCTCGTCGTTCTTTTAGCCTTTGATCACTGACTGTACTTCCCGACCGCTCCGTTTCGGCCCATGTCTTTGCAATAATGCGCTCATAGTTGCCTTTCGGCGGAGACTTGGGTGGTTTTGCCAGGGCAGCCAGAGTGCGCTTCACTTTCACCGGATCTACCTTCTCCTCCGGAGGTGGATGTCTCTTTGCTTTCAACCCTTGAAACCAGTCATCCACTTCAGTTCGCGCGATCTTCACATTCTCCTCCGGGGTCCTCTCATATGGTAACTTCTCTGGAGTCTTCAGAGAAGGACCGAATCTGTATGTCCTCCCGCCTCTGGTTGTACTGCTAGACACCGACCGAGCAGACGGAGCGGTTGTCTTCTTTACTTGCTTACGAGGCGGAGGAGAAGGACTATGACGCGCCGGAGCAGCTGGAGCGGCGGCAGGTCTCCTCCACCCTTGCTGACGAGGCGGAGAAGGAGGAGGTTGGCTGCTCGGGCGCGTCGGCGCAGGCGGAGAAGGAGGCGGAGTGCCGCCACGCGCCGGAGAAGGAGCCGGCCGAGGGCCCTGATCGTCACTCGCCGAAGGAGGAGGCGGTGGAGGAGGCGGAGTGCCCTGACTCGCCGGAGGAGGAGGAGGAGGCGGAGGCGTCCAGTTCAGAAGGTTGATGAGCTCCTTCCGTCATAGGCATGGAGCCTTCAGAGCAGACCCCAGCCGAGTCTCCCCTTCACTGGTAGGGTGGTCAAGCTGGAGGTCCTCAAATCCCTCCGTTATTTCATCCACCATCACCCTAGCATATCCTTCTGGAATCGGCCGGCAATGAAAAGTTGCGCCGGGTTCAGTAGGATAAACAGAGCCAACAGCCGCCTTGACCTTCAAATTCATCGATTGCGTCATAAGGTGGCAATTTTGAGACTCCGTGATAGCATCCACGGGATAACTGGCAGGAGCCGTCAAGGCATGCTCCGGCTGAAGCAGCTCGATGGAAGCCACGCTGCTTCTGCGCTGAGATGGCGGGGTAGATTCGGGGGAGGCTTCGGCAGTACGTTTGCTGCGATTTGCTTCTCGTTCCTCTATCGCGTCTACCCTTGCTTGCAGCGCCTGCATTTGGATCTGCTGCACTTTTTTTCCTCCTCTCATGGGATTTGTAACCGCCTGCGTCCGGAAACCCAACCTTCCACGGAATGGAGCCTGGCGTGCCTCGTGTCCATCCAGGGTGCTCAGGATTCCCGAGGGCCATTGTGAGCTCGTCGTTCTCTCTGTCTAGAAAGAACGTCCCTTCCTGCGCTGCTTCGATATACTGCTTAAGCTTCCTGACTGGTATGTACATTTGATCGTTCGTCCAAATGCACTTCCCTGTTACAGGGTCCAAGGTTCCGCCAGCCCTGAAGAACCAAGTCCGGCAACGGTCTGGCCAGTTAATTGTCTCTGGTTCGATCCCTTTATCAACCAGATCATTCTCAGTCTTGGACCACTTAGGCCGGGCTACGAGGTAGCCACCTGACCCCGTGCGATGGTGAAGCTTCTTCTTCGCAGCATTTTGCTTGTTTGTCGCCGACATCTTCTTACTCTTTTCCGATGTCTTGTGGGCCACAAATGCGGGCCAGTGATCTCTGATCTTCTCATATCTGCCCTTGAATTCTGGTGTCTTATTATTTTTGACAAACTTATTCAGCTCTTTCTTCCACCTCCTGAATAGTTCTGCCATCCTCTTAAGAGCAAAAGACTTGATTAATTTCTCTTTAACTGGGTTCTCTGGATTATCCTCTGGCGGTAGGGTGAAATTTTGACTTCAGCTCAGTCCAAAGATCATGACATAATACACGTCAGGGTCTTCTGTAGCCGGCTTAAACCATTGCTGGATGCTTATTGGGATCTTGTCCCTAACCAGAACCCCGCACCGAGCAACAAATGCGCTCTTTGTCTTGAGGGGTTCAATCGGTTGGCCGTCGGGCGCGATTGCTATGATCTCAAACTTTTCATCCGAGCTCAACTTTTTCTTCGGGCCTCGTCTCTTTACCGAAGTTGTGCTCGATCCGGAGGGCTAGAAAAAAGAACAAAGACTTAATTAATATATGTACATACCAAAACAATGAATGCATCAATCAGCTAGTCAGCACAGGCTTAACTAATATATATATATATATATATATATATATATATATATATATATATATATACCTGGCCGGACTCGGTTCGGTCACCGGAGCCGTCATCACGGTCTCCTTCTTGCACTGGCATTGGGTCACCGGAGCCGTCCTCATGTTCTTCTTCTTGCACCGGCATTAGGTCACCGTAGCCAGCTTGTTCACCCACTCCTTCCAGACCATCGGTTTCGTTGAGAAACAACGAGATGGCATCACTTCCTTCTGCGATTATGTCCCTCAACAACGCTTCTTTTGCTTCGTCTAGGGCGGTGTCCGTAGTTTCTACAAATATTTACAACATGGCAATTATTATTCAAACATGACAGATGGATATATTAGTGCCAAACGTAGAACTAGCTACCTATCATAGTAAGCTATCGGGAGGGGGTATATATCGACAACGACGACACTACATCTATGTCCCTCGACGACCCTAGTTCCCGATAAAAAAAGAGGAAGAAGAAAAAAAAGAGGAGAAGAAAGAATAGAGGAGTCGGGAGGATCGCCGAGGGGACGGGAGGTTGCCTAGTGTCAAAGGATTCAACAAAACCATGTCTTCATCATTAGGCGAAAGTAACATGTGCATGATGGTACGAAGCTCTTCAAAGTTGTTCTGGAACGGAGTCCTAGATAGGATAATTCGCTTTTTGGTACAAAGTTTAGCAAGAGCCTTCCGAATATCGCTATTTGGAAGGCCTTTGCTGAATTCGTACCAAAAGGCGGATTATTCTATCCGGGACTCCATTCCAGAACAACTTTGCAGAACTTCGTACCAACATGCCCTGGTTACTTCCGGCTAATGATGAAGGCATGGATTTCTTCAATACTTTGACACTAGGAAACCTCTCTTGACCCCTCGGCGATCCTCGACCCCTCGAACCCTCGACGACCCTGGAACCCTCGACCCCTAGACGGCCCTCTTCTTCCTCTCATGTTCGAGAGGATCGCCGAGGGGTCGGGAGGTTGCCTAGTGTCAAAGGATTCAACAAAACCATGTCTTCATCACTAGGCGAAAGTAACATGTGCATGATGGTACAAAGCTCTTCAAAGTTGTTCTGGAACGGAGTCCCAGATAGGATAATTCGCTTTTTGGTACAAAGTTCAGCAAGAGCCTTCCGAATATCGCTATTTGGAAGGCCTTTGCTGAATTCGTACCAAAAGGCGGATTATTCTATCTGGGACTCCATTCCAGAACAACTTTGCAGAACTTCGTACCAACATGCCCTGGTTACTTCCGGCTAATGATGAAGGCATGGATTTCTTCAATACTTTGACACTAGGAAACCTCTCTCGACCCCTCGGCGATCCTCGACCCCTCGAACCCTCGACGACCCTGGAACCCTCGACCCCTAGATGACCCTCTTCTTCCTCTCATGTTCGAGAGGATCGCCGAGGGGTCGGGAGGTTGCCTAGTGTCAAAGGATTCAACAAAACCATGTCTTCATCATTAGGCGAAAGTAACATGTGCATGATGGTAAGAGGCTCTTCAAAGTTGTTCTGGAACGGAGTCCCAGATAGGATAATTCTCTTTTTGGTACAAAGTTCAGCAAGAGCCTTCCGAATATCGCTATTCGGAAGGCCTTTGCTGAATTCGTACCAAAAGGCGGATTATTCTATCCGGGACTCCATTCCAGAACAACTTTGCAGAACTTCGTACCAACATGCCCTGGTTACTTCCGGCTAATGATGAAGGCATGGATTTCTTCAATACTTTGACACTAGGAAACCTCTCTCGACCCCTCGGCGATCCTCGACCCCTCGAACCCTCGAACCCCCGATAAAAATTAAGAAGAAGAAGAAGAAGAAGAAAAAAGAGGAGAAGAAGAAAGGAATAGCTAGAGGAGAAGAAGAACTGACAAAGTCTTCTCCTCTATTCCTTCTTCTTCTCCTCTTTTTTTTCTTCTTCTTCCTCTTTTTTTCCCTTTCTTTTTTTCTCCTCTTCTTCCTCTTCTCTTCTTCTCCTTCTTCGGGTAAGCCCTAGTTTCCCGACCCTCGACCGCTCGATGACACTCTCGACATGCCCTCGTTCCCGATAAAAAAAAGAAGAGGATGAATAAGAATAAAAAGAGGAGAAGAAAGAATAGAGGAGAAGAAGTTCTTCTCATCTATTCTTTCTTCTCCTCTTTTTATTCTTCTTCTTCCTCTTCTTTTTTTCCTCTTCT
>NC_041392.1:40279326-40280088 GCF_002162155.2 Triticum dicoccoides
AACTTCTTCTCCTCTATTCTTTCTTCTCCTCTTTTTATTCTTCTTCCTCTTCTTCTCCCTCTTCTTCCCCTTCTTCCCCGCCTCTCTCACGAATGTCCGACGTTCTTGACCCTCGACCCCCTAAACTAGTTCTCGACCCTCGACCCCCTAAACTAGTTCTCGACCCTCGACCCCCTAATTATTCATATATGAACAAAAATTTCTACAAATGAAAATAACCTAAAAAAATCATATGATTATCTATGAACAAAAAAAACATCATTTGATCATCTATCATCTATGAACAAAAAATCATCATTTGATCATCTATCATCTATGAACAAAAATATTCCTAGATACATAAAAAATTTCTACAAATGAAAATAACCTAAAAAAATCATATATATTTAGCAAATTCTAGCCACATACATCACATACACATATACATTATAGCCACATACACATATACATCACATATGAACAAAAAAATAAACTAATAAAAATAAAAAAACATATTGCAACATATGAAAAAAATATGGTGGCGCCGGCGGGGCAGAGGGGCATGGCGGCAGGTGCTCAGAGAGGGGAGTGGCGCCGGCGTCGGGGCAGATGGTGTCGAGGGCGGCGGCGACGGCGTCGGGGCGACGCGGGGCGCGGGCGGCGACGGGGCGACGACGACGGGCGCGAGTGACGGCGATGAGGAGCAGGGCATCGGGGCAGATGGCATCGAGGGCGGCGGCGACGGCGTCGGGGCGACGCGGGGCGCGGGCGGCGATGACGGGC
>NC_041392.1:40280498-40281378 GCF_002162155.2 Triticum dicoccoides
GCGCGGGCGGCGACGAGGCGACGACGACGAGGAGCAGGGCGTCGGGACAGAGGGTGGCGTCGGCGGCGAGGAGTTGAGGAACTGAATGTAAATTTTGACAAGTGTTGTATATATAGCCAGGCCTTTGGTCCCGGTTGGTGGCACCAACCGGGACTAATGCACCCCTTTAGTCCCGGTTGGTGCCACCAACCACCAACAATGACCAATGCCCCCCTTTAGTCTCGGTTGGTGCCACCAACCGTGACCAATGGCCTTGTGCTGCCCCGCGCCCAAAAGTTTAGTCCCACCTCGCTAGTTGACAGTGCCGAATACCTGTTTATAAGCTCTGCTGCCTCCTCCCTCTCTAACTCCTCTAAACTGCAGGCCTATGGGCCTAATCTGACACTGCTTTGCCTGTGGGCCTATTGGGCCTTCTGCGGGCCTGAATCCTGGCCCATGTTGGGTTTCTAGTCGTATTCAGGCTGTGGTGGCCCAATAGGTGGCAATTTTTTTTTATTTTTTTCCAGTTTTTTGTTTTGTTTTTTGCATTATTTATTTCCTTTTGTTTTTTGCTTTATTTTTTAATTCTTTTTGCTTTTAGGTCTGAAAAATTATAAACTTTCTATTAGTGCCATTACTTTTCAAATTTGAATAGTTAAAATTTGATTTCTTTGAAATTTGTGTGAATCACAAGTTTGTGATTAACTTTACTATAAAAATATTTTTTTCTAGTTTTTTTGTTTTGTGTTTTGCATTATTTATTTTCTTTTGTTTTTTGCTTTACTTTTTAATTCTTTTTGCTTTTAGTTTTAGAAAAAAATTATAAACTTTCTGTTATTGCCATTAGTTTTCAAATTTGAAAACACTTTTTTGTTTTTTGTTTTCTTTGTTGCTTTGTTTA